>NW_027106849.1:2059945-2077236 GCF_000696795.3 Halyomorpha halys | reverse complement strand
ATATATGTCGATAAAAACCAGAAATGGGATCGTGTTGAAAGAAGATAGTTGACCGTATGAAATAGATCGTAGGAAGTCCTCGTAACGGTCAATAAAGGTATCAAAATGGTAGAAGAAAAATATTTATTGTTAACAAACTTTCGCCCCACTTTCAGTTGTAATCTTTGTTTCAATCTGATAGCTCTGACGAAGCCCTGCAAAGTGGGGTGAAACCTTGGTTAACAATAAATAGTTTTCTTTTACCATTTTGATACGTTTATTGACCGCCTCCCTGACTGTCTTCATACAAACAACAAAAATGCTATCAAACTAAAAAAGGAGGGATTATAGTAAATAATTATACAGAATGAACATTAATAAAAATAAAGTGATGAAAGAAGCGGAAAAAAAACATATATAGTGTTCCGTGTGACCTAAGTTAACCGAAAGCTTGAATTGGAGGGGCTGCCATATGTAGGCATTTGTTGCGCCTTATGTGGCCAACAGCCAAAACTCACCAGCGCTCTCTGTGGTGAGAAGAAGCAACCCAGGTTGATGAGAGTGCCATTTTGATTTGAAATGAGCAGTCCATTCTTCTTTTTTCCATCCAAAAATCTGCCATGAGTGAGTAGAATTCCTGGAGTTGTTCCCAGAAACAGAGCAGAGAGAGGCATGGGAATGCGAAGGGAAGAAGGAAGCATGGCGTAAGTCGACCAAACAATAGTTAATATCCACATCATAATCAACAACCTCTTTATTTCTACAATCTGCCATAGCTCAGGCATTCAAAATTTATAAACCTTTTAACCATTTATGTTTTATTTCGGTCTACTCTACCTGTAACTTAGACAATAGAATTTTATTTTCATTTAATCATGTTTAATTTTTTGAATTATACAGTCCAATAAAACCCAACCAGCCAACCAAAGTGAATGTGTGCCGGGCATTTAGTTGAAGGCATACTCCATACCTTTACATTACAATAGGTAATTAATTACAAATTTACATATGTAAATAGAACAATATAATCAAGGAAATAAAATTTTTGAATTTATATAGTGCAAAGAAACAAAGATATATGAATATTTTAATTTAATAATAATTAAAAAATTAAAGTTATGGAAAGGAAAAAAAAAAGAGAGAAAGAAAATATATGTTACTAATGAAATATGTAAGTATAATATTAGAATAAAGAAACAAAATATAAAGTTGAATTAGACAAAAGTGAATAGAAAACATGACAATAACATTATGGTGAATATAACTAATAACGCGGGAAAGGAAAAATAAGAAGGGAATCGAGAAGAAGGCGGTAAAATAATGATAAGAAAAAGAGAATAAGATAAAGAACTCTCCTACTATTAGTACATCGGAAATATGAATGAGCTGAGCGGTGAGTGCGGTAAGACTGAGTTAAAAAATACGCTCAAAGATGATGAAATTAACGGAAGGAAGAATACTTTACAAGTTATTTGGATGGTTAAAATAAGAAATGAAAGATACTAAAAAACTAATTTAAAAGAGGAAAAAGTATAAGAGGGTAACTACAAATGGTTTTAGAAAATATAAGAAGATGGTCAGGGTTGCGGTAAAATAAAATAGTTTAAAACTATTTTAATGTCCGACGTTTCGTCCCACTTTGCAGGGCTGTTCAAAGCGAAAGGTTGAACAGCAACAGGTTTTAGAAAATGTTTAAAATTGGAATTGTATTATGAAAATTCCCCGTAATCTGAGAATAACCTTAATTCAGAGGGTAAGAGTAAATATGGAATAAATAAAGATCGGATTTTTTTTTGGATATCTGAATTTATGCGACACTATCATGTTTATATCTTTAGCTAATCATATATGGCATAGTAGTAGTTCAACTATAAAACAAGTTTTTGGTATGTTGTTGAATTTAGGTTTGTCTTTTATTCACATATTGACTAACACTGAAGCTCTTTCGCAAGGTAACCTCCTCCCCCTCTCATCACCCCTCTCCCCATCGGTCAATTCGAAATGGACCAATGGCTATTGACGGAGGAAAGCTATTGGAAGGGTTGAAGGAGGGAGGGTATGAAAATCTGGAGTAACAGGAGTAGCGCGGGCGAGCTCATCCACATTTATGTGTTTACTCCCTGAATATTGCATTCCCTCTCCTTCTTTTTTTACCTCCTTATTTAAGTGGTTTTTCCAGCCTTTATTTCGCTTCTGTTTGCCACTCTTGTGGACAGGTCAGCAATGGGGTCAGTCAACCTTTATTTTGAGGGTATGACTTTTCTATTACAATTTGTTTTTTTGATTTTGTTAGGTTTAGTGAGAAAACAGCACACCATTTTTTTTGTATGAATTTTTATAAAATTTATAATATAATTAGACAGTCAATTAATCCGACATATTTTAGGTAAAAATTTGAAGCTTCTCCCACCCAAATATCAATAACATAGTTTCATGGTCCACTTACCTATAGACCCATTTATAATAATGCTCATTAGATTAAAATACATTTTTTGCATTATTTATATTTTGTAGAATTTATTATGTCATTTCCATCGTCCCCTCATTAAATATGATTTTTTATATAAAATAAAGTTTGTTTTTCTTGTTTAACAGTTTTTATGAAAGGTACATGTCAATATAATCGCCTATTTAAAAAAAAAAAATATTTTATAAGAGATTTATTTGGTGTGAAGGTTCTCTAATGTCAATTTAACTAGTCTCTCCTTTTCTGCCTTTCCGTCTTGTCCTCCGACAGTCCCTTGCTTTTCATACTTTCCTCCATTGTTTATCTGATTATTTCTGAGGCCTTTATCTATTTCTCCTGCCCCCAGCCTTTCAATCCAACACCAGTATTGGTATAATGCTATCATTCATCCGTATCATGTGACAATAACATCTGAGTCTTCTTTCTTCTGTCACATCTAGGATATTCTTTCTTACTTTCATTTTTCTCTTTTCAACGGGTTTTTGATACTTGATATCTTTGCTACTCTCTACCAAAATTCCATTTCCATTACTAGGTTTTAATTAATTAATAAAAAATTAATTGTAAAAAACTTAAAAAGTTTGTAATTTTACAAAAAAACAAACAAACAAACTTGTTTTCTCTTATACTTTACGATTTAATGATTTTGATTTAATAATATATTTAGTATCGGGGGGAGGAGTGGCATGCAATGAGCTACTTACACTAATTTGATTAGGGTTCGTATCCGGCTTTGGTTAATTATTCTGCTACTGTAGACTTGAGTCTACCCTGTGGGTTCGGAGAGCCCTCCGTGGTATACCTAGCCTCATAAAGTGGGTACTCTTAATTAGGGATAAATCTGGTGGTTGAGCGTGATCACTTCCTTGCACAACCATTGGTCAAGTAACAGTACTTCCCTACAAAGTACTGCACTCCTGACCCTCCATGGATTGCAGCGGTATAGATTTATTATTTTATTTATAATATTTTTGGGGCCTAGCATGAAATGTTTGGAAAGTATAATATGTTTTCATGCGACTGTACTATGGGAGGAAGTCGGCGTTTTCTAGCCTTCTTGCAAAGTTTAACATAAAATACTTTTTTATAAACCTGTCTTCATTTATACACAACCGTTGGACTAGTGGGAGTACTTCCATACATACAGTACTGAATCCCCTGACTGGGTTGAAGTGGTATAGTTGTTTTTTCTTTTCATTTAGAATTGATAGAAATAATTAAAATCGATAGATGTAAAAAATAAATGGTGAATCATTCAATCCGCCACAGAAAGCGAACCTTCCAGACGGTATGTGTCAAAATGCTATCTTAGAGATTGATATTTTATTAATTATTCACTGAATTCTAATTTATGAATATTGCTCATAATTTTGTCGTAATTGAATTTATTTTATTTAATTCATCAAGAATTATTAAATGTGATTTACTTTTAAACAGTCATCGTAAACCCCGACTCAGATAATGTATTCATGAAACATAGGTGAATACAATTCGATATACATTGGAGACAGAGAAGTGAAGCCCAACTGTCCCCACCGTGACGGGTAGAGCGGCTACTATTATGCCCTAATGGACGGGATGAATAGTGTTGGTGCTTAGCTGTGCTTCGCCCCTCAACAGGTCCTGGCTAAGCACACGTTGGTTTAGCTCTAGCTGTTAGGCTGGTCTCTTCCGCTCGCTTTCACTTCTATTGTCTTAACTTGATGTAGCGATGAATCTAATTCATGAAGCACATCGCACGATCTGGATTTTATTTAGAACCGTAATCTTTGTCGATTCGTTTTCAGAACTAGATTGAAGAGTAGATGTATTAAAACTTTGAAACTTTTTTTTTTCATTAAAACATTATATAATCATCATGTAAAGAATAAAGCATTTAACAAAATTTTCTTATTCGTTAAAATCTAAGATAATGCTATACTCTACTAAAATTACTACTAAAATCTGCGTCTTAAATACTTCTTTAATCTATTAAGAATCTTTTCAATTTTATTAGGCCCAATTAAATATATACATAATGTTGCGACCGACAACATATCACTGTTACACAACTATAATAACGGAACTATTACGCAACTGTAAATTTTATGAAACTAACATTATTGTTATGGCGTGCTCAAAAAATGCGTGACTAGATGTTTGCAAAATTATACTCTAAAATTTACTACTGAAGGAATTTCGTAAGTACAATTGTGTAGATTTACAATACATTTTTTAGTCTGCTCAAAATTTCAAGTTGCGTCGTGTCTTTTGAGTTTTTGTATGGTAAGGCTTGTGTCTCAGGGCAGCCCAGGAAGCCGGGGCAGTCCCCTCATATCTATGCTGAAGAGCGGTAATGTTATTGTTGGTTTGCTACTGGCTTAGAGTATCGGGGCTCAAATAATCAAGTAAGACAGTTTTATAAAGTATTAACATGGGAATGTTTAAAGATTTTTGGAAAGAAAATACTGTATGTTGTATTTAAATATTAAAGAGGATTCCATACGAGTGAAGCGTTCTAAAATTAACGCTTTCACATATGGAACTACTTTTAATCAATTTATGATCTGATTGCCTGATTAATAGAAATAAGTGTTGCGTGTGTAAAGTGCGACAATATGCTTTGTAATATTAAATATACAAATATGTTTTATATATAAGAAGATGGTCAGGGTTGCGGTCAAAAAAAGGACAAATAGTTTAAAACTTTTTTAATGCCCGACTTTTCGCCCCACTTTACAGGGCTTCATCAGGGCTAAAAAGATGCAAAAAAAAAAGAAAAAAAAAGAAAAGAAAACTGAGAATATTACAACAATAAGATACAATGAGGTAATTTAAGCTAAGATAAATATTATGTAAAAATAAAGTGATAAGAAATTACATATAAATAAAAGGAAGAAAGACATAAAATAGTATCAGTATAAAATAAACAATGATAAGAATAAAAAATAAGTAACAGTGGCAAGAATAAAATTTTTTTAAAAATACGTAAAATATACAGTTAAAAAAGTACAGATGTACATAAAAAAAAAAACAATACGGGGGAAAAAAAAAGAAAGCAGAGATTAAATAAACGCATTGAAAGAATAAATATAAATAAAAATAATAATAATGATATTAAATGATAATAAATGAGCAAAGAACAAATCAAGACCACCTACCTGTTCAAAGCGAACGGTTGAACAGAAGGCAACAATGAAGCGGAAGCGTGGAGGAGTGGGGAGGAGGTGGCCAGCCGTTTAAAAATATGTTTTATGTTTAGTGAGGAATTATAAAAAATATTATCGAAAGAATAATAAAAATTTCAGACCATTTTGATGTGTTTTGGAACAGTATTAATTGGGGAAACATTGACAAGCCCCCAGAGATCTTCCTGAGCCCTCCCCTTCCTCGACCCGGCGGACCCGGGTGTTCCGAAAAGGCAGGGAGGCCCGGACCTGGAGGGACAATCGAGTTATCCGTTTAATAAATTAGAGGAGCCTGGTGGCGGTTAAATCAACTTTACATACATTAGGGGGGGGATGTCTTCATTGTTCATTCATTAGGATTTCCAGGTGAAGTCAAAACTGCCTCTCGCTCCCAACTTCTAAACTCCTTCTTCCTTATGGAATAATTTTGCTGAGGGAAAGAGAACTTCCTTACTGCTTCTTCTCAACAACCTCATCTCGGTTAATGGAGTATTATAATTGATTGTAATAGTTATAGCATCCCAATATCACACATTTACTATTACTGTAATAGATATACAGAAAGATTAATATAACATCTTGGTAGAAATATTATTATCCCATGCTTTATTATATTTCCATCTACACCATACATTACGACCTCATTTGTCTTAGAGTTGACCAATCATTCAACATCTCTTATGTTAAGCTCTATCCAATATCAACCTTATTAATCTCTATTCCGTACAGTTAAAACAATGGGCTAGAGAGTTTTCATAAAATGTGATATTTCAGAGAATCTGCTTCTCGACTTCCAGAAGGCTAATTACCAAGAGAAGCTGAGAAGGAGCTGGAATATACTATATATTCGTTATAAAGATCCAGTTGCACGATGACAGTTTCAGTCATGACAGGAACTGCTGTAGCTACTATGATTATATGGTACTATAAATGTAGTTTTTGATATAAAAAAAATTCAATGTAAATTTTTTAAGGTTGTTCCCACTCCACCTCATCCTCTTCATTATTCTGCCTATGTTGCGTTTAGATACAATTTCTTTTTTCAGGATTCTCGTCTTTCTTTTTATTTTTCAGTATTCAGCGAGGTTACTTCGATTCAAATAAGATTAGTAAGTTTTCGTTGCATTTATATTATAAATTTAAAAGTAAAATTGATTTTTTCAGGATTTGGTTGTTTTGTACATCTTATATAAATTAACTTATAAATTTTATACATTTTTCGTTTTTATATTGGATGAAAATCCGTTCTTTAGTTATAAGTATTTTTAGGCATAAAAAGTAAAAATATTCAGACTCTAGAACAATGCTTTAGTAATGTCAGTACCTTGTATAACTTAGCTATCCAGCCTCGAGTGGGAGTGATCGTCGGTAAAACAACTGAGTGCTTTGCCCTCTCTAGAGAACCTGCCTGTAACAATTAAATTGCAATTTGCGGGAAATAAGCGAGGCAGTAGTTGGCCCTAGGTCCAAAGGCATTGGCTAGGACTTGATGTTGCTGACAGCCAATCTGATTCGCTAATTAGTTGTTCCTGATTGCTACCGCCTCTAGTTTGTCCAACAGAATGGTCTCTTAACGGTAATCCTGTAATGTTATTTGCAGAGGTGTCCCAGTTCGTATTTTATTTTAAATATTCCCTCATAGGAGCCAAAACTGTTTATTTACTTAATTATTTCGAGGCATGAGTAGATGAAGATATCATATGACATATTTGAAAAATAGGGATTTTTGCTTGGAAGAATGTTTTAAATACCCCTCCCAACCCATTTTGTTTAATTTTTGCTAAAATTTAAATCCTGGTACTTTCAGAAGTTAAATCTTGAATTTTCCTGTTAAAAATCGGAATAAAAAAATCAGTAACATGAAAAGAAGATAATCGGAATTTCATGGTAACAATTTCCGCTTGGTTCAACATATTTTTTACTCTAATACCCGCTATCTAGCGAATGAATTTGTCCCCTCTCAAATTTAATGGAATATTCGTTTGAGTCGTACATTCTTTCTGTATTTTTTAAATATTTCTTTTTTTCCCACTCTCACGTATCTCTTTACCCTTGTTGCTTCCTTATTAACTTTTCTTGACTCTGTATATTTTAGCATATTAATTTTTACTCATTTATGTATCTATCTAATGTAACATGTATCCCGTTATCTTTCTAGCACATCATATGAATCGTTTTCTTTCATTTCATTATGTTGTTTTAAATTGTTTTTTATTATTTTCAGATATTAATTACATTTTTTATTATGTTTATTCTATTAATCGTCATTTAAATTTGCATTCGCGCCTATAATTATGTTCATTTCTGTATTTACTTGAACACTGTCTTTTCTAAAAACAAAAATTATCATAATTGAATTATTGTATAATTTTTAACTCTACAATATTATACTTACGGTCAACTATTTACACCTCAATAAAAATCAGTAAATCCAAATTTCTTCAGATTTATACATTTGCAACATAACAAATTTATTTCTTCAATGGCCTTAAGTAAATAAAATATTATCGGAAAAAAATAAATTTTACCGATTTTTTCAGGTCTTACTAGCTTCAAAGCTGCCCCTTTCAAAATATATCCCATTTAGTGATTTAAGTAACAAACAAAATTGCCGGAACTAAATGCTCAAAATCTCTTTAATATCAGTGTTAAAAATATAATGTAATTTTCTCAGAACTGATTGCCAAGAAAAAAGATTGGCCAAGTACGCAGATTCCTACATTAAGTTTAGATTCCACTTGGGGACCTTTGTGAACCATTATCACATCTAATAAATCTAAACAATGTCATGTATCTATTTTTCCTCAGTTAAGATATTGTTACTTACTATATCTGTAATCAGTAAGGTCATATATCTATCTTACTGTTTACGAAAATGAAGATGGTTTGATTATACTTATTAGAAACCAATATAATTCCTTTTTCATTACTTTGTGATTTATGAATGCCATCTTAATTTTCACACTCAGGGCAATCAGAATTGTCTTGAATTATTAGTGGGTGTAATACGAGTTTATTGAAGTCATCAAGTGGAATGTAAAGTTGCTGTTGGGATATGAGTGTAAGTGCCAATCTTAGTTCTCGGCACCTGGCCCTCAGATTATCCGATTGGTTGTTCTTTAGAAGACTATTGCTATTTTATTAATAAAATAGATTTAAATAGAGTGTTGAAAATTCTTGAAGTGTATTTGATAAATTACGAACTCTTCCCGTTCGATACCAGGATACATGTTTGACATGGATTGTCTGTAACCAAGGGAGTACAGACGTCAACCTTAGCAACCTCATTCTGCACCGTCGCCGGTTCGAATCCAGTTTCGATTTTTTCGGTCGAGGATAGACTTTTATTTTTTGGTGGTCTCGAGGAATGAAGACTTGATCTCATAGCATGGTTAAAATAGGATAACAACCTGTAGATAACTTTTCCCGACCTGCATGATGATAATATATCTTTTGTCACTTCTTGGTGTCATTTCAGTCGGTCGCATAAAAAATGCGTTCAACCACCTTACTTCTTATAGATATGCCAATTTTCTATTTCATCATGGAAGAATACACAGATCCACTAACCGTCCCAAATGCACAAAACAAAGAATAATTTAAAATGAAAAACTAACTAGAATTTTAGATTGACCTGAAGTGTTTCTTCTTCATAAAGGACCCTAATAAAAAGTACCACGAATAAAAAGTAGTTATAATAAGTACATAATTAATATATGATACCAATACATCATATTCATTAATGACGATGATAGTTTATAAAAATACTTCAAAAACCCAAAGCGAGAACTGGCAATGTTAATAATTAAAATACTAACATTTTAATTTTTTCTGCATCTGGACGAACGAATGACTTGGAATACTCTTGATCGAGTCTGGATACCACCCTGGAGTGCTATTCAAGATCCGTAAAATCCTACCGCCTACATACTTCCTCATTATCCGTTCTTATCTCTCCGACAGATTATTTCAAGTAAATCACAACAGCGCTTATTCATCCCTGTTCTGTAGTTCTGGCATACCTTGGTCCTATCCTATAGACAGTTTTTACAGTTGACATCCTAACACTATTCTCACCACGTATGCTGATAATACATGTCTGTTATCAGAGAACAATGATCCTTAGATTGTGTCCCAAACCCTCCAATCCTATATCATCACCCTTGAAAAATGGTGTCAAAACCAATAGATTCCACCAAATCGCATTTACCCTTCTTCGTAAACCTCTTGCCCCACAGTATCCTTTAACAATACCCCACTTATACCTGTCGAACCGATCACGTACTTAGAACTACATCTGGACATACGCCTAACATGGAATCCTCATACAAGACTGAAAAGACAAAAAACTGCACGTCGATTCCGACTATTACAGCACTTGCCAGACAAACGGTCTATACTTCCAGTCTATTACGAAAAATTAATCTACATGACTATAATAAAGCCTATCTGGGCATATGGAATTCAGCTTTGGGGCTCCACTATCCATATCCTTGCAATCCAAAATCCTTCATAAAATCCACAATACTCCTTACTTCATCAGAAATAACATCATTCATAAAGACCTTCACGTTTCATATGTAACCGATCTGGCCCGAAGATAATCCTTCCATTATAAACTCCCTAACCACCCAAACCTACTAATTTCTAACCTTGCTTCCTCTTTCATTCCCGACAATACTCTGAATGGCTATATGCATGGCGCATGAAAATTAGATGGCTTGAGACCTAATGTAGGAATTTTATTAGAGTACTACCGATGGGTAGTTTTTCTATATGTCTGTATCAGAACGTAATAATCTAATATCAAATTTACTAGATGTATTTTTATGCAAATACAGTTTTAATTGTCCATAAATTAATAAAAAAAATAAATAAGATAAAAGTTTTTTTTTTACTTTTTATGTTTTGTATATAATCTATGGGAAGGTTAAGTTCATTTGGATGTATTGTATTATATATTTGTATTTTGTAACCATATATAAAAATAAAGAGATTTGAAAAAAAGTTCATTTGGAAGAGTAAAAGTTGTATTTCTTAATTTGAATTTTATAAAAAATATTAGTATTTTTGTACATTAAAATGCCGACTATAGATTATGCGCACTTCTTGAAAGAATTATATAATATTTTTTTTTTTTGGTTTTATGAGGAATAAACAACTAGCTTCTTCAAAAGTGATTTCTTTCCTAAATTACCCAATGGATGTATCCATTTAATTTCCTGGAACATGTCTGTATAGATATGCTGACATCATCGACCTCACAGACACATTGTCAACATCGAGCAAACCCGATTGGAATCTTCAACTGAAATTAAATTACAGGAGCAAAGTGGCTAACGATCTTAAACTGTTTTCAGCTGTAGTGAGGGCAGCGGTGTAAGTGACATTTTTATTGCTGGCCCTCTAAATCAGAGCCGATAGCAGCTGAGTCAGCCAGCGTCGGTTTAAAACTCATTTACGGATTCCGTTCGCGAGGGGTTGTTAACAACTGTGCTAACAGCCACCGGTTGGGCTTACGCTAAATCTTTACTTGAATCTTAATGCTTAGGAAAAAACCGGGACTATCGGAGGTCGCGGTCGTTCTTAGTACATTTAGGAACAGTTGCTCAGCTTATATCTGTTAGGAACAACATAACCTATTTGAAGTTAAGTAAGGATCACTACCCTGATCTAATAGTTAACAAAAATGAAATAATGGTGTCCTATCCAAAATATTTTTATTAAATTACCATTCAATGAAAAATATGTAATAAACACATTTCAAGTAGAAATATCCTACAAACGCCTAATTTCATTTTATTATACGCATATTCTAATCGTAACTTTAATCAAAGCTTGTAGTTGTATCGGGGTAGTGAAAAACTAATAATTATTTGAGCACGAGTGTATTCCATTAAATTATAAAATATTAATCAAAATGACTAAAGTGAATCCATATACCTTATGAAATTTATTTTACACAGTAAGGCCTGCTGTCCCCCTAGGAATGCTGGAACATCAATTCATCAGAATTCCCACAAGAACGTACGAAAAAGTGAGTAACAAGTGGACTGTAGAAAGGTAATTTAGAAGAAATGTCGAAAATTTATCCAATGTCCTTTTTTCATTTGATAACAGAAGAAGTGGTGTTTATTGTCAATGTGAAGATCTTGCCGCAAATGAGAAAATCAACAGAATAAATCCAAAACGAAAAATTCTTCATCAGAAAAACCGTTCCGAAAAGCCATATCTACGGACATCTTCGTCGAATCCGGACGAATGCCGAGGCAATAGACGATAGGCATTGCGTTCGCACTCCAATATTTTTTCCTGTAGTGTTGGATATAGAAACAGCATTTTAGAGCAATGTAACATCATGGGAATATTGAAAATATATATTTTGATTATAGGATTGTAACGCTTCAATTGAGAATAATTGAAAGATTTTTATTGTTGTTGCACTCTGTAACAATTATGCAATAGATTTTGAAATCTTAGGAAAAACTAATATGTTCCATTGTGAAATATTATATTTACTTGATATTAATGATAAAATTTTTAATATACTTCAGAAATCAGTTTATCAGACAGATTTAAAATGTTTTTTTTTTTGCAATGACTTATAAAACTGTTTCATATCTATAAAACCTTCTGCATTTATTAATTTTTTTTTATTAAAAAACTAAAGGTTTTTTTCCTTTTTATTAAAATTATTTCGATTTCTCTCATCTACTAATGAAATATTTTTAAATCTGTCATCTATAACAAATAGCTGATGAGAAGATTGTCAGGAGTGCAGTCAGTGAAGGACACAAATAAATAAAACTTATTTATTAGTGTTACTGAACCAACGGGTAAACGTGCGAGGGGTAGACCGAAACGTAGATGGGAGAATTGCGTTAAAACTAACTGATTTAGTAGAATTGGATGTAGAGGGGCATCACTGGAAGGATTTATGCAGAAAGCGTTTTGTGGTATCGGCATCGAACTTTCGGGTTCGTTAAGCCTTCATTATTATTATTATTATTATTAGTGTTATCGTTTTGCCCAGAATTTCAGGCCTTAATCAGGGTTAGAACAAATACAGGATAGCAATCGTAATGATTAAAGGATATTAAAGAAAAACAAAAAACATACGAAGCTAAATGATTAATTTATGGCACTAATAAATATAGTTGTCTTAGCTTTATCTTTAAAATTATCTCCAGCACTAAAAACCCAAGAAGACATCATTTAAAGAGTAAATTTACTAAAATATGAGCTCTTATAGAGCTATTACGTTCAATAGTTAGTCGAGATATAGCTTTTTAAAAAGCTATTTTCGGACGTATTGCTAAAGAATACCGGCTACATTTGATTAAGGGTGATTTTGAGGTAACAAAGTTCCATACAATTGCTAAAAAGTCCGTCTCAAAGAAACTTCAACTGCAAGAAACGTGTCATGGATTTTTTCTATTAATTTTTTACTGTAAATGTACTTCATGTTTTTATATTTTCAATAAAATCTACCTCAAGAAATGCTATTCACCATTTCCAATGTTGAAATATTCCATGGAAGATGTAAATAGATTTAAAAATAAGATAACTTTGATTTTAATTTAATTCAATTAATAATAAATTTTTTACGCAATTTGAATGAAATCCTTAATGTATATAATTTTAACATTAAGCTTTTAGAAATGATTTTTTTTATTGATAATATTTATTTATATATTGCAGAAATAAAAGTACTGAGATATAAAAATGATCTTGATAAATAATAAATAATTAGAATTTTAAATCAATTATCAAAAATGCTTCCAGTATTTGTATGATTGAATATATATTTTAATATTGTAACATGATTGAAAATAAAAATGTTTGAAAATGGCCAGTCAAATTATTGTTTGGAAAGTACTTATCGTTGAAAACTTATATTAAACAATGAACACCTAGAAGTTAAAAAGAGAAACCTATTTGATAATATTTCTAGTATCGAACAGTTCAATACATATCATGTTGTTTAATCGTAAAATAAATAAGAATTTGTTGCCTGAAACTTACTCATAAAAATTATTTTGTTGAACGCGTACTGAGGTTTCACTAACTTTGTTCTACTCTAATTAAGGAACGATAAAGGTAAGAAACAACACTAAATTCACAAAAAAAATATTGTAAAATATAGTCCTGGTCAGTACGTATTTTCGCCTACAGGCGAACTCATGCCAAAAAAATCTTATTTTTGTGTAATTTACATTCAACAAAAAGGAAACAAAAAATATTTACTTTAAGTAACTACGTTTTAAAGGGTTAATAAGCATAAAGAAAACCAATAGTAAGATGGTAACATCCCTATTGATCAAGTAATTCATCAATATACAAAAAACCCAATAGGTGCATAAATATATTAACAAATAAGACGTAGAGGGAGGGATAAGTCCCAAAGCCTGGATGATATAACGGAGGAGGGAAGGGCAAACATAGGTGGCCGCATCTGCCTCTCTAATCCTCGGGCCAATTAATATTTTATATTTGCAGGGGCTCAGTCTTAATGCCGACTCGCCCACAATAATTTATCCCTATGTATAAGGAAATCCACCCTTAAATTAGGAAACTTAATACTGGCTCGTTAGTGGAAAATTAAATTTTTTTTACCAAGGGGTGGCGCTGCCTTAGCCGTGGGGCTGAAACATTTAGCAAGATTATAAACTGAGGGCCGAGGGTTGTGCAGGGGCCATGATCGTTCTGGGATTATTGTGAAATAGATACAGTGCTCTTGTTATGGTGGGGAATATCATCCACTCCAGGTATACGAGTTCTGCCTGGTAGTCCTATAATACTAATTATTTAAGCTTGCTTAAAATTTTATGATCTTGGTTTCTTTTGTTAAAAATTTGGCCCGTGACAATATGCATTGTTATCACTTTAACAATAATGCATAATTGTGAATATTTTCTTATTTTTTCCTCATGATGATTACAAATATACATATGAGGAGAAAATGGTCCGGAGGTGTGGTCTGCAAAGATACACAACTATACAAAATTTATATTTACCAACATTTCGACCTACATTTCAATAAAACAAGATAACAACCTTAATTTTGAGAAACATAAAAAGAAAAAAATAATAAACTCACTTGGAAATATACATAACAATAAATTGAGTAGATAGAAGTTGATATTAATCATTCAAATCATAATCTCATGATAATATTGGAGGATTATAAATTATACAAAATAATTGATATAAAAAAAAACACTATTAAAAACAGAGAGTGTTCTAGTAAATAAAGTTGTTTAAAAAAAATGAAAACAATACAATTCAACATAATGAAAAGTGAGAAAGAAAAAGACATATGATACTTTGGTTAAAAAAGAAAATCAAATTTATTTTACAATGAATAAAACTACACAGTATTACAGATGAGTAAAAAAATAATAGGCTCAAAAAGAATACAGAATGCCCAGAAAAGTGAATAAGAAAGTGACAAGACAGAAGTAAATAAATGAAAGTGGGGAAAAATAAAAAATATAGACATAGAAACTTACTGGCTTTAGTAGAGATGTTGTAAAAAGTGAGTGGGGACCATCTTGTCCGACCATTCTCTCATCATATTAATCTTTGGTTAACTATTAGCAATCATTATAAATACATATATATTCCGTTCCATGAGCGGGATATGGGAAACAAGAGCACTTGAACTACGGGTTGGGTGGGATTCTCTCCACGAATTAATGTAGGGCCTCACTCGTGCTCAGACTGACACAATATATCATAAAATCTATATTTGACGAGTAGTGCGACCACACATTGGTAATGATGGTCAAATGTAGACGCGAATATTGGAAGCAAATAATTGCTGAGGTATCAATGTTCCATGCTTGGCATGAGTGTTGATCAACCTCAAATAGCGGCTTAGCTTCAGTAACTTCTAGAAGAGGAGTGTTAAGGCACATACATAATCCTTTATTTGTTATTGAATAATACGGGTATTAGGATCTCCATTATTATTTATAACGCTCAATTTATATTATAATAATATGTAAATTATTACAGTCCTCATCACATTTTACGAACAAAAGCAATCTATTAATAAATTCTGATATCTCTATAGGTATGGATTATTAGAGAGAAATGCTTTATTTTGTTATGCAACCCAAATACATTAGGTTGCTACAATACACAGCATACCAATCATTCCATGATCGGACATATATACAATACATATATTTACATGATATAATATGTTTTCCTACCTTTTCCTATTACAGTCAATACTCTTCTACACACTAAATACGAATATTTTAATGTTCTTTTTATTTAACAATTGCATTCCATTTGACAATTTAATTCATTTAATTGCCAAATTTATTCTCCTCAATTCACTCTCTCAAACCCTCACCAGTGATCCGCTACTCACGTTTGATCCGTTGAACAATTTAAACGAATTTATCATTTGATAGCGCTTTGATATTGAGAGAGATGTGCGACAGGATGATCCGCTATCCCCAATTGTGTTTGTTCTTGTGTTGGAGATGGTGTTCTGGCGTCTTGGATAGGCAGAAGTAGGCATCAAAATAAACGGAAAATGGCTGAGTAACCTACGTTTTGCAGATGATATTGTGCTCTTTGCAAAAGGCGTGGAACAACTGAGAGAAATAATGAAGCGACTTCTGGCATTGTGTGAAGAGGTTGGTTTTTATCCGAACTACCAGAAGACGAAACTTATGACAAATGGCGTAAGAGAGGAGTGTGAAATTAACAACCATAGATTGAAGAATATATTTATCTTTGTCAGTTAATATCATTCACGGATAGAGGAGCAAAAGAGGCCCAGAGGAGATTGGAACTCGGTTGGAAAAAGTTTTAGGCCCTCAGGCATATAATGAAGGGGAAAAGAATTATTGAACTTAAAAGACAGGTCTTCCATAGTTGCATTAGCCCAGTGGTCACTTATGGATGCCAAGCGTGGTCACTGACTATAATTCAGGAGAGGAAATTACAGGTGTGGCAAAATAATATTGGAAGAAGGATTGTGAATGTGAGGAAAAGAGATCGAATAGAAAATGTTTGGATCCAGAAAGAAACAGGACTCACTGACACATTGAAGATGACAAGATTGAGCAAATGGAAATGGGCAGGGCATCTCCTTTGATGCGAAGATGACAGGTGGTCAAAAATTGCCACAGAATGGACTCCATACGACCTTCAAAGAAGAAGAGGAAGTCAAAAGAAAAGATGGAGCGATATGTTCAAGAGAATGGTAGGACCCCCCTGGTGAAGAGCTGCTAAGGACAGGGATGTCTGGAAGAAAAAAGGGAAAGAACTCGCCTCCCAATAGCGCTGGTCACCCCGGGAAGTGCTTACTATTACTCCCGAAAGGGAAGGCATATGCAGGAAAGGATACAGAAAGATGGAAAGAAAGAAGAAGTAAAGAAAATTGATAGAAGTTAATGTTTTCTCAACTATTATATATATAATTGTTTTTTCTCTCTATCTTCTTTAAATGTTTATATTATATTTTGTAATAGTTCTAATTTATTGCATAAATAAAAGGCTATTTCATTTCATTTCATCATTAGATAGCAATGTAAAATCAACCCAAAAACATAATAGTCACAGCAGTAGATCAGTTTTCAGAAAAAAAAAAAACAATATTTAGATTTAAAAAAACAAAAAGTTAGTTAAAAGAAATACTTGAATGAATAAATAAG
>NW_027106849.1:2058799-2059895 GCF_000696795.3 Halyomorpha halys | reverse complement strand
ATAATAATATGTAAATTATTACAGTCCTAATCACATTTTACGAACAAAAGCAATCTATTAATAAATTCTGATATCTCTATAGGTATGGATTATTATTATTAAGAGAGAAATGCTTTATTTAGCTATGCAACCCAAATACATTAGGTTGCTACAATACACAGCATACCAATCATTTCATGATCGGACATATATACAATACATATATTTACATGATATAACATTTTTTCCTACCTTTTCCTATAACAGTCAATACTCGTCTACACACTAAATACAAATATTTTAATGTTCTTTTTGTATTTTATATTTAACAATTGCATTCCATTTGACAATTTAATTCATTTAATTGCCAAATTTATTCTCCTCAAAGAGGTTCTTGCTCAAAGGAGCAAAAGAGGTCCAGAGGTGATTGGCACTCGGTTGGAAAAGGTTTTGGTTCCTCAGGCATATAATGAAGGAGAAAAGAAATATTGATCTTAAAAGACAGGTCTTCCATAGTTCCATTAGCCCAGTGGTCACTTCTGGATGCCAAGCGTGGTCACTGACTATAGCTCAGGAGAGGAAATTACAGGTGTGGCAAAATAATATTTGAAAAAGCATTGTGAACGTGAGGAAAAGAGATCGAATAAAAAATGCTTGGATCCAGAAAGAAACAGGACTCACTGACACACTGAAGATGACAAGATTGAGCAAATGGAAAAGGGCAGGGCATCTCCTTCGATGCGAAGATGACAGATGGTCAAAAATTGCCACAGAATGGACTCCATACGACCTTCAAAGAGGAAGAGGAAGTCAAAAGAAAAGATGGAGTGATATGTTCAAGAGGATAGTAGGACCCCCCTGGTGAAGAGCTGCTAAGGACAGAGAAGTCTGGAAGAAAAAAGGGAAAGAACTCGCCTCCCAATAGGGCTGGTCACTCCGGGAAGTGCTTACTATTGCTCCCGAAAGGGAAGGCATATGCAGGAAAGGATACAAAAAGATGGAAAGAAAGAAGAAGAAAAGAAAATTGATAGAAGTTAATGTTTTCTCAACTATTATATATATAATTGTTTTTTCTCTCTATGTTCTTTAAATGTTTATATTATATTTTGTAATAGTT
>NW_027106849.1:2053889-2057344 GCF_000696795.3 Halyomorpha halys | reverse complement strand
GAGAAATTTAAAAAAAGATATATTTATGTCAAAAAATATATCTATATAATTTTTTTATGGATGTTTTTGGGAACTAGTTTCCCTCAACAGTGTGAGGATCTAATCAGATCGAATAACTTGGTTTAATAAAACGTTTTTCATATGGAGTAAAAAAACTTATAGATGATGAATTGTTAACGATGGCTTCTAATACACTTATTATTCCCAAATACCAACATCTACCGTCAGGTAGTGTATTGAATCATGATATATCTGTATGTGTATGTCAGCTCGGTGTCATGGATTCAACTTAATTATACCTTACACAAAGGCAACTCTAATACGAAATTCGTTTCCAGAGGAGCGATGCTGAAAGACATCATATAAAACTCTTTTATAATATTTAATACGTTTCGACAGGAGAGGGTAATAAGAAGACAAGAGGAAAGAGAGCGGTAAATTGAGAAGTATGAGCCGCTCGGGTGGCTATATTGGTTCGACACTCGATCGCTCCCCGTCAATTCCGAAATTGGCTCGAGTGTTTGTATCCCAACAATTTTCTTCCTCCTTCCAGGAGCTAAGTGTCCTTATGTCAGCAGATGTTCACATCTTTGTAGCACATTCCCCGAACAATTTTTACTAAGCATCATTTTCGAATTCTTACGAAATTTGATATAAAATGGCATTTTGTTTAATATTAAGTCTTCAGCAATAAGTACTTTCCAAAAAAAAATTTATAACAATCAACTCCAATAAATCCCTTTTGTTTATTTAAAAAAAAACGACGTTTCTATGTCCTCTATCTTCAGGGTTTATTCTCTACAATCTTAACCATGAGTAAAACAATAACTTTTACTATACCACATAAAACACTCCGGTCCATTCACGATCTGAGTTGTCAAACTATGTCGGGCGCGTTTAGTACTTGGATGGGTGACCGCTTGAAAAACCCGTAGAAAGTTGGCATATAAATATTATTGTTAGTGTTCAAATTTAGATAATAAACTCTAAAGACAAAGAAGACTTCAAAACGCCGGTTCTTTATATAGAAAAAGGGAAATATTGGAGATTATAGTAATACAATAATTTTTGTGAAGTAATTATCACTGAATATTTATATGATTACATTAAGGAATATAATACGGATGCTATTTCAGAAAGTTTGCCAAAGAAAGAAAATGATTATTTTTTCCATGTAGAATAAAAAAAAATATATATATATATTGTTTTACATAGACAATAGAATATTAGTAAGTTTGCCATATCCGAAACACTGTTATCCGGAAAACTATCTTTTACGATTGTTTTATACACATTTGATTTTGGATTATATGCCTGTTTCATTCACATGATAAATGCGTAGCAACCAGCAACATTTGTTGAATAAAAAAAATTAAAGTTTATGAAGATAAAAGAAAAGAATCGATAAATAGAAAAAATTGACTTGACTGAAAGCGTTTTAAATTTTCTGAGAAACGTGGTTTTCTTTATTTCTTCTCAAACTATATTGCACATGGTGTAAGAAGAACTATCTTCTATAACTTACATTTATAACTATCTTATAAAATTGGAACTTCATGAGATTAAATGTGTTCAAACATAGAAACTCTTTAGATTTATATAATAGTATAGATGGATAATACAATAAGGGGTCAACGAATAAATTAAACATTATAAAAAAAGGATGTCAAACCCTGGGGTACCTCCAGCCATAAATACCTTAGGGAGGTCACCATAGTTAGGCTGAGAATAAGGCACACGGAACTCACAGACTGTCACCTTATCTCAAAACAAATGCCACCGAAATGCGGCGTGTATGTGGGTTTATGGGTATATATGGATAGATTTTATTATTGCTTAACCTTCTATCATGAATCTGTTCTAGTTAAAAATTTGTTGTTTATTTTTAATTTAATGTTGTTAATATACACCATAAGGATGTATATATAAAGAATATATAAAGAATTGGAGTAGACTGGACAAGGCAGCGGGCCCCAGGGGACGAAGATGGGTGGCAACCCTTGCGGCAGCTGGATTGATGACCCCGTCGCTAATTAGCCAAACATACCTGAAATAATTAATGGTCTGGTTAGTTCAGACTAAGTAATAAATAAAAAATTATTATAATTAAATAAAAGATTCAATAGATAGTAATTATCAATCATAATTGATATATACAATTCCATGCATAAATTGTCCAGAAATGTATATGTAAGATATATTATTAAACTATATATTAAGGGGAGAATGCACCAACATAGTAATGACATAAAATATGGAAAAGGCCACAAAGAAAACAACATTGGTACAACACGTTATTCAAAATAAACGTGGAACGGATTGTGAGAATATAAAGTGATTCATAAAGAAGAAAATAATTGTAGAAGGAAAAATTAGTTATATTTTAGAAAATATTAACTGTATGGTATTATTATTTATGTATTTAATCATTTAATACCAGATCGACCTGGTTGGCCTTACATGGTTGATATAACCGTTACATTTTATTTTATTTTTTTTATAATTGATTTTGGGGGAGGGGGTATAGTCTCGCTTAAAAGACGCCCCTAACAATATAAGATATAATGAAAATAAAATGAGATAAAATAAATAGATAAAAATAATGCTTCTGAATAAAAAAGAAAAGTAAAATTTATAACAAAAAATAACGACATTCGTAGACCTAACAAAATAAACAATCGCCCTCTAATGGTAATTAAAAAAACAAGTTAATTTGAAAAATAAGACGAGAGAAAAAATAAGTAAAATAGAAGTAGTGTGAATAATAGAATTTATGACAGAATGTCATGCAGCAGCCTGGGCCTCAGTCTTCGGGTTGAGGTTAGATTTCCCAAGTTGTAGGTCCACTGCTCCTTTAACTTTTGGCAACTGGGAGTGGAACTTCATCAACCGTTTTTGATGTAATCTTTTATCGAATCCATTTGCAATTACCGATGCAATTGGCTATTTTTTATGAACCAAGGAGCATTTAGTGCGATTCTTACCACAACTATATGGTAGATTTAAAATTAGGTTCTAAAAGCCTTAACCACCATTATTTTGAGATTTTGAGTAAAATTGATATGTAGTTAATTAGTAACTGTTAATAAATTGTTTTTAGGCATTAAATAAATTATCAATAAGATCCTAAAAGAAGAATAAATTGAAAATGTTAGATATACCAAGAAGGGGTTCCATTTCTTGATTTTTACAAATGTATCTATGAATAGGTATGGGGTTTTGAATTATGTTAATTTAGGCGTAAAAAATAAAAAAGACATAAATTAAATTTATTAAATAATTTGGTTCTCCACTTTAGTATTTTATTTGTACTCAGTCTTTCTAGGTTTAACTAATAATATGTAAATTATTACAGTCCTCATCACATTTTACGAACAAAAGCAATCTATTAATAAATTCTGATATCTCTATAGGTATGGATTATTAGAGAGAAATGCTTTATTTTGTTATGCAAC
>NW_027106849.1:2046455-2053724 GCF_000696795.3 Halyomorpha halys | reverse complement strand
TAATAAGTGAAATTTAATCTTTGCTGTGCTAAGGAATGTATATTGGTCTAAAATATTATCAATTTAGTTCATTATCTTAAATTTAATCAAACAATTATTGTTATATTCCGATTTCTATATAATCAGTTTAATGTTATTATTTAATTAATATAATTAAATTATAAAATTTTGAATATGATATTAATTTGATATACATCTTTATTTTTAAAATAGTTTGACTTGGACAATTAGCCAGCATTAGAAAAAACAATTATTAATTAATATGACAAATGAATTATAAGATATGTTAGAAATATAGGGAATACAGTGCGATTGTCAATTATATGAAAATTTTAGGTTGTTTCCTTGATAATGACCTGATAATTCCTGATGTTTTCTTGATAATTCCTGAGAGCTGAAGCGTTGGAGAGTAAATAAACTAAGTTGAGAGTAAAGAATCAAAGAAAATTGTTTTTTAATTAAAGCTAACCACTCTCAATCAAATAATAAATAACTTTTTATTAAAAGCTAATTAATAAAATATTTCTTTCTGCAATCATAGTTGTATTTCAGGGAGTTATTAGCTTTTAAAAATTAAGTTTGTTACTTTATGTATTGTCATTGAATATAATTATATTTTTTTAAACTAAAATTGTTATAAAATTATTATTAATGCATTCAAAGTATATAGTTTTGTAAATGGATAGCTAATTTATAACATATTAAAATATACTGAATGTTATTATTTTGATTAATATTTTTATTTTAAAGATTGTTGACTTGAGCTATTACCCTGTATTGAAAAAACAAATTTTTAATTAATTGATAAATAAATTATAAGGTATGCTAGAAGAAATAATAGTGTTATGTAAGAGTAAAGTATATGTTAATGATATGAAAATTTTAGGTTGTCTCCTTGATAATGGCCTGTGGGCCGAAACATTGAAAAGTAAAGGATCAAAGAAAGTTTTGTTTTAATTATTTTATTAATTTTTCTTTTTAAGCTCGAGGAATTTTAAGTGGGAAGTACTGAGAATTATTATAATTTTTATTTCTGAAGAAATTCAAATACCCTTTGATTTTTATATACGTAAAATAAAAAACTATTAAAAAAAGTAATAGGGTTAGTATAGCTTCCTTGCTATTTCGGTCTTTTTTCAATCTTCTTTTTTTCTTTCCGTCATATTCATTTTTTAAAAAAATATTAATCGTAGCTAACAATAATTGTCATAGAAATATATTATCTATTTAAAAATCTTTTATCACATTTATAGCTTAATTTTAGAAATTAATTATGCTTTGATAAGTAGTTAATATCCCCTTAAGTGTCTCAAAAGACGATGGCCCCGAGATCTTCTTTCTATTGGAGTTCTACCAATGGGTAGGTTCTCCACATGCTTGTATCATGTCATTTTATAACTTATAGGAAATTTACTAGTTTTATTTATTTGTATACAATTGTAAATAACAATAAATAAATATTGAATATTATTAAAATTATTTAATGTCAAACTTATTCAAGTTTATAATTTCGGATCTTGCTAAAAGGTACAACCATAGGTATTTCAGAAAGTAAAAGGTTTTTAATGTTTTTGAACGCTGTTGTATTTAGGCTAATTTATCCTGTTACAACTTAACAGTACTATACCCTTGAACAAAATACTCTTTATTGATCTTTGGGTAAATTTGGCAATGGAGGAAGACGCGTGTAGTGGAACAGTTCCAGATGATATCAAACCCTATTAAAGACAACCAAGGCTTTGGGTGGTGGTATCGGAACTAGGGGCGTGTGTGGGCTAAATTGACTGTAAAGACAAATTCCAATCAAACTTTGATAATAATTCAACTGGGTTCGCCCTGTGATTTACTGCACATTCTACCTTTGCTCGTTCTTATTCAAAGAAACAATCTTAGTTCAAACATTTAAATATTTAATAAGTGAAATTTAATCTTTGCTGTGCTAAGGAATGTATATTGGTCTAAAATATTATCAATTTAGTTCATTATCTTAAATTTAATCAAACAATTATTGTTATATTCCGATTTCTATATAATCAGTTTAATGTTATTATTTAATTAATACGAACTATATGAATTATTATAATACATATATCAGTGTGAAATTGTCTTCTCTTAGTTTATTAAATAAGCTAATCACCCGCGTCATGATTCAAAAATTACGGCACAATTCCTTGCTTAGAGTTGGAAAAATAAACTATTATACTTAACAAAGATAATTTTTTGCAGATCAAAACATGTTCATAGGTTCAGAAGTGTACCAATTTAAATGTAAAATAAATGCAATAAACTAAAACTATTACAATTCATTAACAGTATTATTTCACTCATTAGGTTGTTGTAGCTGAAGGTTATACATATTCTAAAAATGTGTGAAGCCTAATCTTACTTTATTCTTTTTATCAAGTTTCGAAGTATGATGAGTTAAATCTAATTCGTCACCTCAAAAAGTCTACGAATTAAATAAATAAATATTCCCTCCCTACAATATAGACCACTGCAATATGAGGTGTAAAACCTGGTAATTGCAAATTTGAAAGCTTTTCCAATGTTAATTACAATATATGCAGGAGATGGTCGGGATCAAAAGGAAAAAAAGTATTCAAAAGGAAAATAGTTAACAACTATTTATTTTCCTACGTTTCACCTCTCTTTGCAGGGCTTCATCAGGGCTACGTTATTATTATAATTTTTTACATATACTTACAATCGTAAATCTTATTTTTATTTCTTTTTGGCAATTTACCTTACATTACCTTTTTTATTACCTTTGTTCAGTAGTCAGTTATCATAACTTAATGGCAACGTTATTGTTCGAAGAAAACATATTCCTAATTATTCTTTCAACAATTTGTTAATCCAGCCTTAAAAAAGCCAATGTTGCCGAAAATTGAAATTCATGAAAAACTTCAGTTACCATGTTTTACTACCGACATAGGATCACAGCCCATCTTACTCACTCCCTCGATTTTTTTTAATTACTGAGTCCACAAAAAGAGATTTTTATTTCACTTCAAGCATGAGATTTCTTCAACAGTCCCGCCTAGTAGCACGTATATCAAGTGTCTGAGGTTGTTCCTGTAATACGCGGTAAAGCAGGTTATGTCGTTAAATAGAATAATATAGAAATTTTCCGTTCAAAATGTTCCCCATTTATCGGCTTAGTTTTCTTTTTTTCGAAAATCCCCTAAAATACGATCGCTTGATCATGAGCCCACTAATCAACTCAAAACTTGGGGAAGTAAGTTGGGTAGTAAGAGAAAGTTGTGTGATACACACTAGAGTTTTAGCTTTGTTTGACTCCAATTGAACAAAACAACGTTTTTAAAATTAAACTAAGTA
Source organism: Halyomorpha halys (assembly GCF_000696795.3). NCBI lineage: Eukaryota > Metazoa > Arthropoda > Insecta > Hemiptera > Pentatomidae > Halyomorpha > Halyomorpha halys. Next base: position 2,050,385 of record NW_027106849.1, on the reverse strand, counting down.
ATTTTGAATTTGTAATAAATTTCTTCTAAAATATTAGTTTTTCTTCACCTTAATTTTATTCAATATTTCAATTTTTTTCTGTCTGTTGTCCATTCCTTTCGTTGCTCACACCTCTTAACTTTGTCGTTTAAGCTGTGATAAATTCTTTATGTCGTTTAAAAACCAACTCACCATTATAAAGTAACCTCGAAATTATTCTTGAAGTAAGAAAAATTACATATTACAGGTAATCAATCTACAGTGGCTGTGACGAGACGTCCATAGAATGGTACAGTTTAATTTTTTTTTTCAGACTTGAAGGATAGCTTAAGCAACGATAGATTTTTTCAATTTTTTTAAGTCCTTTGTTTGTCTCGGCTTTATATTTTTTTTCATCCATACACTTTCCTGGACAATTTTCTTCCTTAATATTAAGCTGTAATTAATTAAAGTTATTCTTCTCTATTTATTTTCTTTTTCTGTTCGTGGTAATCACATCAGTTCCCACTAATCGTGTATTTCTTTGGTAACAAGTTTATTTCCTAGTCAGTAATGTAATGATGATCCAGGTTTTTGCTCGACACTTCCTAACTGGATATTATGCTTTTAAATATATGTATTTTGGTTTTTGTAAAGATACTCGTATACCATTGGTCTCTGTGAAGTATAGATACTGCATGTTTTCCATCTACTTGCATTGCTTTGATTTTCATGTTGCAAGATACGGCTATCCAAACTATGGAATTAAGGAATTTGAACGTTATTTACTGTTGGTCAACCGTTCCACTTTCATAGACCTAGTGAAACCTGGTTTAATGGATTTCACTGGTATTGTTATGTAAAGAATTACTTCGTAGGATATCTTCTATTGTGTATCTTCTTTAATAAGATCGTGGTAAATAAGGAAATGTCAAAGAAGGGGAGTTGGAAAGAAAACGTCAAGGAGGCGCGGAAAGATACGCTCTTTCACGCCCGGATAGAAGTAGAAAATAGTGATTGTAAAGCATGTTCATGAAAATTACAAAAGATTTTTTGAGTCAAATCAACATATTCGTCATCTAGGTGTTTAATGCCAGTTGAAAAAAGATACTAGAAATCAATTATATAAATGTATTAAATGAACAACTCTTTGCAATTAAAGAACAGAACCATTCATCAGGTTTCATCGATTTCAGGATTCATATCGAGCTAAGTAACTTGTCTTAAATTTCTTATATGGGGTGGAATTGGCAACTGCCATACCATCGCTTGGCGATTTCAAATATAAAATTAAATGAGTATTTATTATTGCATTTGTATTGTTAATAATGGACTTTGTAAAACCACTTGTAATATCCAATAACCGAATAATACTTTTGGTCCTGACAAGGTTGAGCTGAACAGCGGATGTACAAGATGAACAGTCCTGGCAGATGTAACAGACCGGTTCGGGTATGCATAATATATATCTCATTTCGAGCTGATAGCCAATTAATTGCTAATATAACTGCTGCCTAATCGTGGGAGCTAGGCCCAGTTAACTGCCAGTACTTAGCCGACTAGATCTAAACTAGTTGAGTTAGACTATAAACTCATTACGCGCCGCTGTTTCAACTTGAAATGGCTTTCATTTACTTGCTCCTTTAAGGAGGGGATATAGAATTAGTTGTGGGTGTAAGGAAATATCGGGGTTGATCGATTAGTAAGGAAGCACTAGGCTCAATGTTTATCATCATATCTTATATTGAATTTCCAAAACAATTGAACATTTTGGTCAGGCACAGAAGTCATAGATCAATTGGCAAAATACAGAAAACTGTGCGTGCCAAAATGTAGCTTTCCAAGCGAACACAACACGACTGCCAATTAAAATGTCACAGACTGAAACTGTAATGCTTATTAATTTAAAATATTCTTGGCTTATTGAGTTTCTTATGTCACTCTACTTTAAGGAAATAAGGGTTATAGTAATTACTAATAAATGTTTATAATGTCTTTATTTATACTAAAATTGTATTTAAAAGAAAATAAAGCATGTATATAAATTACGGTAGTGAAGAGTAAAAAAGATTTTAAAAAAGAGATTGTACAAGTAGAGCAAATAAAACACAAAGTATAAAATAACAATATCAGAAAAATAAGTGGAGTTGAGACGGGCTCAGGTTAAACTGACCGCAAAGTGTTAAATTATCGAGAGAAATTTCCATCAGTTCTTGAAACTTAATTTCGCTATCATTTACAATTCCGTGAAAAAGAGTTGAGGTCCCACGACACCTTTCCTAGATCCACATTATATTATATATGCATAAATAAATATAAATATATGTATAATAAAACTGTTTATATTTGAGATGTTCGGTCATAAAACATGGTAACTGAAAAGTTATTCAATGTTAAAATGTTTGTTAATTAATAATGTTTTACCTTCGACTAGAAGGTCATAACTTTACATCAACATTATTTTTTTACGATAACAAATTTTGTAAAGATTATTTCAAAAATAATTAAAATTAGTCTTAAAAAAGTTGATGATATATTTCAGTTTATTAAAATGTCAGTTACGGTGTTTTACGACCGAAGGCCTCATTTAGTTACTAATCTAAGAATTAATCATATTGAACACCAGATTTGGTAAATATTACTAGAGTTTCTATCAGAATTTAAAAATTATCAATTTATTTATTTTTATTTATTAGTTATGGTCATAAAACGTCACATCTTTGTATTTCTTTATTTATATTTATGGCAATTGAAAATCGATTAATGGAATTCAATTTTGGTATAGCTATAGAGCCATCTTACGACAGTACCTAAACTAATTCCAAAGTAGGGAGTGGTGTAGATGACTGAAGAGGGTACAGTATCTGCATAATCCTAAGGAGGGACCATTAGGCGGCCACGGTTAGTTTGCAACCTCAGCCCGAACAGAGGGGAGTCGAGGAAGATCGGTTCGGGAAAAAACTCGAATAAATGGAGTCCATTAGAGGAAGAGGTGGAGGCAGTTAGTATCAGGTTCCTACGTGGAAGGGTGTTTACATAAAGGAGGAGTTAGGAGGGGGCAATCAGGAGCGAGGAAATGGGACGGCGTGATGGATAGCTGCCAGCCACTTTTTATCAGAACAAATGATTAACGGCAATATTACTTGGAGCCTCCTGATGGCCTTATCATAACGGCTGCACTTCCTGCGCTCCGGCACTGCCAAATACTGGCGAGGGATCTACTAGGGATATGATTTGGAATATATTGGGGAGGGGGGTCTTGATGGATCCTGCAGCTGGGACCCAGAGGATATCATGAGGCTAATGGCAACTTTGCGGTGCTGCTATGATTTATAGCCGATATTAATAACGGCTTGGTGATTAGCTCTCGACTAGCACAAGAGTGTGGTACATTGTTCTGATCTTTTAGAAGGATACATCCCTAATAACTGAATTGAATGTATAGAAATAAGTGACTACACGTATCCATCTTCGCATTAGTTAAAAACATGAATATTCCAATAATTACTGACATTTCTATACTAAAATATTGAATTAACTGGTTTAATAATAAATAATGGAGTATTGGTTTTAGCTTCAACTAAGCCTCAAAACATCATAAAATAAAAATTACTGATTGGGAATCAAGTATATGTTACCAGCTCACAGTTAATAGTTATTTATAGTTAGTATTCTGTTACTATAGCCGTGAGTCAGACCACTCCAAGGACCAATTCCAAATTAAAGTGGGTACCTTAGTTGGAAAAAATGTTAGCTGTTGAGTGTGAAAATTGAACATGTCGGCTTTGTGTATAATCATTGTTAAAAATTTCTTACAAAGTACTTAAGCCCTGACTCCACATGGATTATAGCGGTTCATAATTATTTTTATTATCAAAATAATGCTAAGTCGAAAAAAAATAATAACAGCTTCCTTTTACCAAACGGAGAAATTGTAGAATCGTAGAAGAATTTTCAAAATCATAGAAAATA
>NW_027106849.1:2043800-2046148 GCF_000696795.3 Halyomorpha halys | reverse complement strand
TTGCAACAGCCGAATTCGAACCTGTATCCTAGGAGTTAGTGGCACCTTATAAATTATTTAATTTATAAATTTGAATTTATGTTTAAATAATTAATTGAAGATTATACTGCCATAGGTTTCAAACTCTTTTGTGGACTAGGCCTCCCCTGCCTCGGCTGAGATTTCGGTTGTTGTGGCACCTCCCCCCAGTGATTTATATTCATTTCTCGTCCTTATTAAAAGGCAGCCGACGAAGAAGGGCTAATTAACGGGCAATATATCTAGCCTGCCCCTCCAACCTAAGCAGTACAAATGATGCTCACCTCTGCCGCCAATACTATTTACGCCCTTTCATAAAATATAATCTAATTACCCCCAAAACCTCCCTCCTTCCCCCTGCCCCCGGCCTCGACCTAACTAACACAAATCATTTTTCTTCTAACCGGCATTGAAATTAATTAAAATGATTTGAGGCGGTTGCTTTTTGTTAGCGGTCGCGGCGCCCCTCTTTCAGTCCCCCACTACGCCCCCTTCCATTAATATTAATATTTAAAAGATCGAATAGCTTTTATTAAATGCCGCCTCGTTTTTATAAAACAAAGTAGAAATCAATAATGTCTGAGTTAGTTGGTTTTTTTAATTTTCCAGAGTTTATGAAAGTTTTCTATAACTTAAATGGTTCATCTATTGCTGACACAACCTACTTACACCTGCCCTTCCTCGAATTATAACTGATGTCTTCTTATTTATTTATAGGATAAATAACTGCTAGTAGTTATTGTCGCCCACTTACTGTTACAGAATAACTTCTCCACAAATTCGAAAACAATCATCCACCATGGACCCTCCAATGTCCTATAAACAATTCTCAACCTCTCCAAATACTCGAAAAATAATACCGAATCAGTTGAATACAAAGCCCACTTTTCTCGTCTAATTCATGCCCGAATCCTTTTTAATCTACAAAGACGGATCAAAATCAGGCCAATCAGCAGCATCATTCTTCGTAACTAATGACTCAACGCACAAAATTAAACTCCACAGACTATGCAACATATTCCCTGCCGAACTCAATGAATTAGCAGCAGCACTTTTCTTCTGTTTGTCTTTGAACCACAATAATATAACAATAATTACAGACTCATTAAGCTGGCTAGAAGGTTTAGATTGTATGTATCCAGAGCATTCGAAAATTCCCTGAATCTATTTTTACTTGAATACACTACACAATATGGGTATGTCAGTTACATTTATATGGGTTCCAAGTCATGTAGGAATCGCAGGGAATGAACTGGCCGATTACGCTGCAAGAGAAGCACTTCCAGGACGAGGTAAAGGAATTTTAATTCTATCAGAAATTAGCAAACCTCTTGAAAAGGAAATCACAGATAAATGGTAATCTGTGTGGAATGAAAACCCAAGGTGTAAACTGAAAATTATTAAAAAGCTCTGGGGTTCCTCCAGCTGAAATGCCGTAGAGGGGAAGTCGTACTGACCAGGGCGAGAATAGGTCACACGAGGCTCACCCACTCCTATCTTATTTCAAAAGAAACGCCTCTGAAGTGCCAATATTGCAGCAACGATTTGAAAATTAGCCATATTTTCCAAGAATGCCCATATCTCACGTGACACCTCACTAGCTTAGAATTAATCCTAGATATTTCAAAAACCCTCGGAGAAGATGATAAAAAACAGAATTAGGGTTTCAGTTTTCAAAATCAAAAAGTTTACTGACAAGAATATAACATTGACTGGAAACAAAAATAAAATTAAATAATAGTAGTAATAATAAATAAAATCAAATAAATATAAGCAAAATTAAATAGGGTATAAATGGCGTTGATGACCACTGATGTTTTACGCCACTCAACAAAAACAAACAAACTTCTCCACAATAATAAAATCCATAAAAGAGATTCAACTTTTATGGATTTTATTATTGTGGGGAAGTTATTCTGATTTTTAACTATTACCTAAGAAAGATATCTGAGCAGGAATTACGAAATTAGATATTTCTCTCATGTGCTTAGAACACTTCTCTGTTATATATTGTCAGTGATGGAACTATCTGGCAGAACCCGTAGCAATCAGATGTTTTGACAATTGGGTAAGTTGGAACTGAGCGACGACTACTTCATTGCCTGAAGAAACATGCAGAACAAAGTACGCTTCAACAAAGTTGGTTATGATTATTCAACTTCTCGTCGCTCATACAGTGATACCTCAATCAACAATTTGTAAAAAAATCATCAATACCATTTAAATATTTTTAAAAAATATGCGTGAGACTCTCGTGTCGTAACAGTGAACCTACTTAGGTTCTAGCATTTGTTAGCAATAATATAATTTCAGGATTAGGAATTGGAATA
>NW_027106849.1:2033097-2041129 GCF_000696795.3 Halyomorpha halys | reverse complement strand
CTCCACCAAAATTTTATAGTAGTAAGTGAACCCTGACGATTGAGCATATCCTGGAACACTGTTCGCATTTGGTCTCATCAAGAATCTCTTTTGGCCTTCGGGAACAACGTCAAGCCTTACTGCCAGAAAATAGGAAGATCCTGTTTGAGTTCCTAAAGGAGAACAACCTTCATCGAGAAACATAACCACGGAACTCAGAATACGGTGCCTCTAATCCTGGAGTTGTATACAGCACCTAAAAATCAAACAAATAAACAAGTTTATTTAGTGGTCTGTAGAGAGACTATAGATCCATTTCAGGATTGTTCTGATGCAACTCGAAACTTTTGAATGTAACAGGTATAAATCTATATATTGTTTTATAAATGTGTAGAGTTTTAGGAAGCCAAGCCAACTTAGAATTTGACCAGAATTTATTTTTGGAGGATGTGGATTCATGGTTTGAGCAGGGATTTGCGTGGTTAGCTGTGTATACCGGTGGTCCGTTCATTTGTTCGATTTAACGCGTCTAATGTAACTGGCACGTGCCAGCAGCGGCGCTGGTTCGAATCCGGTCTGTGGGATCTATTTTTATTTTTCTGACGGTCCCACAGAATGAAAACTTGACCTCCTAAGATGGTGTAGAATAGGGTGGTAACCTATAGTTCATTATACACGAAGATTATTTGTTCAAGTTAAGTTTTAAGTTTTTTTCTAATGAAGGGCACCCACTTTATAGAGGCTAGGTGGATCCCAGAAGTGGTCCCGAATCCACAGTGTTCACTCACGGCAACAGTAACAGAATAAATTCGAACCCTTGTTCTAGATTTTCGTAACACAGCTTACACTCTGAGCTACCCCGTTCACTTTATTTAGGCTGCGTCATCTCAAAATGTTAGATACATTAATTTCACTGAACATATATTACAATATTGATTATTACTATTATTATTTATAGAACATGGATTATTGATTAATCCCGTTTATACTCCTTATCATTAATATGTAGAAAGGGTTCTAAGTGTAGGGGGTATTTCAAGAACTTTCTATTGGAGGATAAATAATTTATTTATATTGTCCAAGATTGAAACAATACAGAAAACCATCCTGTTTTTACCACTTATTGGGTAGGCAATGGCGAAGCTTAGCCAAAACGTGATGCTTTGATCCTCCGTATCAATATGGGGCACTACTCGATAATCTCTGCCTTTCCCTCAGCCTTAGAAGAAAAAGGAACCATTCAGATGAACACTATACGTATGTAAAATATGCTATTGATATTTATCTTTAATTAATTTCATATGACACATACAAGATCCATGTGTTCGGTACATTAAATTCAGTAAAGCAAAAAAGAAAATGTAAACATAAAAAATAAAAAATACAAATTTTGAATTCCAACTCCAAAATCCCTTGAAATGGTACGTATTAAAGTATGTAAACATTTAATTATATCCTGATAATTTCTTTAGAGTATCTTTTTTGTTTTAAATCTTAGCTGGTCCTGAATCTCAACGGTATGTTGAAGTGTCAAAAGTGGGCTTCTCTGCTATTTTTTGAATTGCTAATGTTGAAGGTTTTAGAATGATTCATAATACAATAATAGATAGGGCCAATACATGATTTGACAAGATTTTACTAAAATATACACCCCAGTACATTTTAATATATATGTAACGTTTGTTGGTGCAAAGTCAGTACAACGTGACTTTGTACCAAAAAAACAACAGTAATAAAAAAAATTATATAAACATTTGCATTTGATCAACTATTCGTCAAATTTGTCATTGATCTTTGAAAGAAATTTTTCAAGTAATTCCCCTCCCCCCACCTCAAAAAAAAAAAAAATAATTTTTCAAGTTTTACATCAATAAGTTTCCTCTTTGCACACTGAATATCGGATGATTAAGAAAAGATAATGGATACTTACAAAAGTTCAGCTTTATATCTCGTACTACCTTCCTTGTGATAACAGTTGATTGTTGCTGCTAATCTTATTATTGTTAACGACATAAACGTGACGAATGGTGTACAGCGTGCGGGTTGCTGTGCAGAGCGAGCTGCTATGGGTGCATGTGGGGCAGTGCGGAGCCCAGCTGGCCGAAGAGTTGTGGGAGATGCTCAACGAAGACCACAACATCGATGGTGGCCAGGCCCCTGGAGTCCACCCATCCTACACCGCCTTCCGGGTCCTCAAAAATGGTGAACATGCTCCGAGGAATCTGTGCATCGACACAGATCCTTCCTCTATCTGTAAGTAACCTTTTGAGTATGTTGATATCGTTTGATATTTGATTCACTTCAGTTTTAAATATTACTTCAATATAATGGATGGCTTATCTAAAATAGGGGACCTTAGGAAGAACGACAGGGTCCTCTCTACTAAATGGAATGATGCTCACGGTGTCGAGAGCAGTGGTGGACTTTACCCTAGAGGAATGTTATCTCCTGTTGCCGATTTAGCAAGGAACAAAACACGGTTTTTGTTGGAGGAATCGGACCATCCCTCAGGAGTGGTCTTCTTCTATGGCTGCGGTGGAGGTACGGGTTCTGGATTGACCACCAATGTGTCAGCGAGGCTTTTCTGCGACAATCCGAAGCTGAAGCAAGTCCACTTCGTTGTGTCCCCTAATCCTGGAGTAAGCATTATATCTATAGATCTACAGTTTTAGATACAATTATTTCGCTTTCATTAATGATATACCTCATAATAATACACAAAACTAAACTCAAGATGCGAGCGCTGCCCACGTCTCCAGTGGAATCATATAATTTTGGCTTGATGGCAAACGACATGTTGGATATGACTAACTGCAACATAATGGTAGATAACGATGCCCTCTATCATATCTGCGCCAAGAAGGCCAGGTTCATAAAACCGAACTACTCCTATGTCAACAAGTTAATGTCAATGGCCGTCTTAGTAGCCAGTTCTGGGTGGAGGCTCATCTCGTCACCTTCAGTGAAGTGAGTTCATTCAGTTTAGGAGAGCTCACATTAAAAATGTACTAAACTCATACAACAAAGTTTCCTACTCTAGGTTCGAGGACATGCCAACCAACTTAGTGATCAGTCCATTAATGAAGTACTCGGTGATGTCTTTGGCACCTATCTTTAGCTACGACGTCTACGAATACGACTTGCAGACCACAGGGGACATCACCCGAGAGCTGTTTCAGCCCAATAGCTACCTCGCTCGCTGCGACCCTCAGGGTGGAGCTATCGCCGCCTGCATCTCCTACCGCGGCGAAGGAGTCAGTGCGGTAAGCGTCAGCACAGCTCTCGGTGAGCAAACTGTGAGGGGAGGAGCTAAGTTTGTGTCCTGGATGAATCCCTCCTTCAAGGTAATATCGTTTAGTAATAAACTGTATGGCTATATAAGATTAACAGATTTATATTGAAGAATTTTTAAAGTAATTCCAACTCTTTATAAAGTAATTGGCTCATCCCATCGTGAAGACAAGAATTTAGAGATTTAAGAACAATGATATATGTCGTTCGTGGTACAAATCCTTACGCGATTCGTCCTCTCTTTAATTTAAATATAAAGTGTTCTAGTCAATTATGTTACTTCTACACTCTGGTAGGCACTGTTATTCACACAATGTTTCACACAATGAATCTTGGTTTAGAACGAACAGAATAAAAACGGAACTGATAACAATAATCAATATTGATTTTGGCAATGACGATCAGAATACTAATATAATTATATTAATAAAATGACTTGTATATAACTTTATTTATTATGTTTAATAAATAAATAATTATTATATTGTATATAACAGCTTTTTTTTTCTTTAAACATTTATTTATTGTTATTTAAAACTGTATAACATATATACAACAAGTAAATTTGCTATAGGTGACATAGTGACATGATACAAACATGTGGAGAATTTACCCATTGATAGAACTCCAATAACATTTCTAGAGGAGAAGATCTCAAGGTCGTCTTCTTTTCAGACACCTAGGAGGATTATTAGGTAATGAAGGAGAAGCCAGGTTAGAAACAAGTGAATTTGGGTGGTTGGGAAGTTGAGGTTTTCCATGGAAGGAATGGTATCTGGTTTTAGCCAAATCGGCAACATATGGGACATTGAGGTCATGATGGATGACTTGATTTGTGACAAAGTAAGGAGCATTAAGAATTTTACGAAGGATTTTGGACTGTAAGGATTGGATTTGGGAGGAATTTGATTGTTTAATGGAGTCCCAAAGCTCAACTCCATATATCTATATAACAGCTTTTAAATCTATTTTCTTCTCTATCTTGGCCTTTGTCTTCTGTATCTTGGCGTTGCTCAGCAGGTCCCCTTCTTACCAATTAAAGTGGACTGGGTCCACCAAGATATTATACCCGGAAACAATTCTTGCGGTGCAGGTTGTTGTCATTTTAATGATTTTTTTTTAATATTTATTTATAGCTATTTACAACTGTGCATTATGATACATAATGATTAGTCATGAAAGTCGTTCTCTGAGAGGACATAGATATTTCGCTTTGTAATTCATCCTTCAGTGCCTCAAAGGCGGTGTAGTTCACACTGATGTGCTCGGCCGACTCTGGAACTTGACAACTGAGGTACAGTTATTACGCATTACATTCAAGTGCAATACATATACCGGAATAACTTATAAATTTAATCAATAATTACTTATGAATTCAAATACTTTTTAATAATAACTTTTTTTTTTTTTTTTATAAGAAAAGGCTTGTTGTAAAGTAAGAAACAGTAAAACATTTGTTTTCATTTCAATCAAAATGTTTGAGGAAAATCATTTAGACAACATTACACCATCGATTTTTTATTATAAAACTAAATAACAAGAAACATCTTTACATTATTTTAAAAATATTTGAGACTTTTCGGTCCTAATTTGTTGGCCATTCTCAAACACAATCTTCCTCACCCCACACTCTCCACTAAAATATAATTTCATGTATAAAATACAAGGAAGTGCTTGTTTTGGATTATCATAGCAAATGTTATCTTCTCCTGGTTTCAGTTCGCTGTTATTTAGTTGGTCATTTATTGGAGGGTTTTGTGTCTAAAATAATTAAATTAATATTATTCGCTAATTCCCTTGTAAAAACTGTATCACTGTTAAAATTATATAGAATAATTTTTTTTTCTTATTGGTCAACATTTATTACTTTTATCAAAAATAAATTTTGAAAAATATCAATGAAGCATACCCAAAATTACTTCGTATTTTAAAATCTAGCAAAATATTTGTAACTTTTTCAATTTTTCTTTTACACTAACATAGGACAGAGTGAGGATTAAGTAGCAATTCTGTTAGATTTATTGTTCAACTATTCCTGTTCACAAAATGTAATTGTGAATAGTAATGTTAGCAGTAAATTAAGTTACTTATAGTTGTGTTTATTGCAATAGCTATCTTTCAAACCTGTTGTCAATGGGACGCCTGGATAATTACTGGTGTTCAAATTAGTTGATTCCTAGAAACTAATATCATTGGATTACTTTTAAAAAGGCATTTAGCGTGTTCACCGGTTATCAGTTAGATATCTTCATAAATTATTTTACCATTGAATACATAACATATTAGGGAGTAGTACTAGGTACGATAATTTTCAAATAATTTAATATACCCATGAATAATATAATACAATAACCATGATTCAGATTGATTCTGTTGATATAAATTATTTAAAAATTATATATGACTACCAAGCTGGGTGAGTGGAAAGCTGCAGGTGGTGATGAATGCCGTGGTACGTGGTGAAGTTCAACCAGTGATGTCCAATATTTGACTAGAGGTCCTTCTTCTTCCTGTGGTCCGCTCGAAGTCGTTTTCTTCTTCAACTCTCTTTCTCCCACTCTTTAACTCTGCCTATACGTAATTCAGTCCGACAACCCCCACTTGAATGTCAGGGAGGGAGGGGCTGTTACCTTATTGTCCCTCCTTCCTCATTGGCTTCTCGTAGCTCCAACCCCTAGACTGCATCATAAAGACTGCCCGACAAGTGTTTGTATTAAACCATGATTGACTTATTCTGTGAGCTTGCCAGTCGACCGCTTTCTCAAGGTGATATCTGGTCTTATTTAATTAGGCCTTCAAACCCCGAGCTATCTTTTTTTAATTAGCTCTGAAAAGGTTCCTAGGATCTCAGAGGAACGCGTTGACTATTCATTGACTGGTGTTAATAGTTTATGACAAATCACAGTTTCTCAGGGTGTAGGACCCACTGATAAGTTCAGGCAAAAAGCTATTTTATATTATTTATAATATTGAAATGAATAGAATAGAAATACAAATACATTGAAGTACCTAGCACAAAATTTCACCACTGGCCACTACCTGCTTTAGATGGCTTCACGCTTGTGTCCGGCATGGTCCAATATTATATATGGCAAATATTTGTTTCCCTATACTTTTCTCAACATTTGGCGATCAGCTAGTTTATATATAATATTAGTAAACTTACATAAAATATTTAATTTACTGATGAAGTTATTTTATTACAGGTTGGTATAACTCCGGTTCCACTTCCATGTATGTTTGGAATGAAGCTCCCCGTATCAGCTTGCATGTTAAGTAATACCAGAGGTTTGGCACCGCACTTTGGTGAAATTCATCATAACTTTTCGTCTATGCTAAGCCGGAAAGCTTTTATACACTGGTATTTGAATGAGGGTATGGAGTTTAACGAATTCGAAGAGTCACTACAAAATTTGAATAGTATACTCAACAAGTACATGCGTCGTTAATTATTTCGAAAAAAAAATTGAAAAATATTAAGATATTTCCTTTTCACCAACACAATAAAAATTGTTCAACAGAATGATTTAATAATTATTATAATAGTTAATAATAAGTATCTATATAATAAAATCTTGCTGTATGGGTGCGTAATAAGTGTAGGTTTCTATTAATACGGACTTGAAATAGTTAAAAGAACCTTAAAGCTCCACGGTTTCTTGATTGATAAACTTGGAATATAGGTGCCTATTTCATGTAAACGGTGGGTAGTCTGATTGACTATCTAAGCCTGATTAACCAAATAAAATCTAAAGATTACATAGAAAAACGAAACGATCAATAACTAAAAAAGACACTAATTTGACAAAGCGCGTCTTTGAATTGTACCAGTTTTCTTCCAGTATAGGTTTATAAATAAATAAGGGGTTTCCATGGAAACTTACCTAGAATATTTTTAAATAATCATGGTTCCAAACAAAAATACACAGTACCTTTAGTTATACTGGTTCGATTTAGTCTGGTGGTGAATTTACTGCCTCTCAAATGTTCACCCGTGCTCCAGGAGGTTCATAGTTTTATTGGAAAAATATATATATTTTTTTGCCATATAGAATAAGTATTGCTTTAAATTAGCCTTATAACACATCTGCAGCCTTTTCAAAAAATTATTTTCATAGTAATTATTACGATAAGATTACGCTTCAAAGGTTTGGAATTTCAATCAAAGTGTATTTTATAAATAATCTTTACAGGCCTTTATGGAAACCCGTTGTGTCTTTATCCTGATAAAGAAAAGAATAGCTACCACTTACTCATTATATCTCGAAAAATGGCAATGGGTATGAATTTGAAATTGGTAATGCTGGTTCTCCTTGTGTTGTTGATGTGCAGCGAGGGTGGGTTTCAAAAACTTCGGACTCAAAATAGTTTCATAAAAATTATTTTTAGAACCTAAAAAAAAGGTAGTTTTTTTTTTTAATATATATTATACATACATATCTCGCAGATTATATCCGCCCCAATATATCCGTTAATATGAAAAATCATAAGTTCTTTTCAATTAAAAACTAAAATCAGCCGAAGGCGGACCTGAATTAGTTCAAATTGATTTTCATATTTGTTACTTTTTTACTATGTCTATATATATTTATTATATTTGTCATTTCTCTGTTTATTACCTTTTATTTATAATTATCACGTAAATATTTATTACTTTTATTTAGATGTACTTATTATGTTTGTATGCATAGAATTTTTAAAGATATTAATGAAATTTAATTGTGCTTGACCATGTAGGATTTATATTTTTATATATTATTTT
>NW_027106849.1:2023099-2031477 GCF_000696795.3 Halyomorpha halys | reverse complement strand
AATAAGTGCATTACTGTGAAAAAGAAAAGTAATTTGTGTTGGATCTTACCTTTTACTACCTATGGTATTTTAAGGTTACCTGTTATGTTTATTTGCATACATGAGATATCCATTCTAAAAAGGAGCTATTCTAAAAAGGAGCTATATATATTTGCTGACTTTGCCTATGTAATACTTCTATTACATAGGCGAAGTCTTATTATTATTATTCTTAAATAATAAGCAATTGTCCAAATAGCGTGCAATGTATTATTGTGACCCAATGCAGTTGGGCGGCACTACTATTAGAATTAACTGCTTCTCTCTATCTTAACGCTCAAAAGAACAGATACACTCACTGACTGACTGTCGGATTCTATATACCTTAACCGACAGTACTCATGAAGCTGAATTATTAATAGCTGTAGATGTGAAATAAAAATTCGTTACAAAACTTTCAAACTCCAATTTACCAGTTAGTGCTCAAATAGTCGATGGTCAACTTCACAGATGAAATCAAACTGTCAGGCTTATGACGTGTATTGGACGTGAAACTGAAAAACTGTACTACGCATACTAATTGATTAGTAATGTGTTGAAAAACACCTAAAATGTCTAATTAAGATTCACGCAAATGTTTTAAGTGAACAAAACGATATATTTTGAGAATCCCAAAGAAATTTTGATGGTTTTTACTATAATATAATTGGCCTACAATTACTTGCTGGACTTAAATACAATACTAAATTAACTCTTAATCTAGTAACCGATCCTTAGTTCGGTAATATTTTTTTTGGAAAAATATGCATGTTTATTCCTTCATCGATAAGAGATAGTCTTAATACAACTATTCCATTTTCATTCCATTCCATTCCTTTTATGTTTTTTTTTTCAAGACAATCCGCAGAGAGGGTGATGTTTGCCTAATTTTCAACAGGTGACCAAACTAACCACGGTAGGGCGTCAAGTTTTTCATTTTGTGGAACCGCCACTTAATGAAAAAAGTCAACGTCCCAGCCGGATTCGAACCGGCGCCACCCGCAAATCTCAGACCTGCGCCTAACCATCTGAGCTACGGACGACCCTTTTTATCTCTTTACAATCTTTTGTTTAAAGAATAATGAGAACGAAGATGTTTAAAAATTAGTTCTAGTACCTTTTCCCTTATTCACCAATGTTTTGGTAATTATGGTTGGTCCCGCTGTGTATCTAATTGAAACTAAACTCCCCAGATAAAGAATCTTACAAAAACTAAGACAATTGAAGCGTAATAGTATTCAAAGTAGATATGGACAATCTCTACCCGATCCGGCACACAGTTGCCAATACCTGACTCGGGGACGTCAGGTGGTTGTGCTTGCTATTAATACCCGACTGTGGTTGTGTCCTGTGTTCGATAGTGGATCAGCTTGCGGTAACTAGTCCTGCCTGTCCCATTAAAATTTGTAATATTCCCATTATAGCTTCCTCACATCCTCTATTTAAACATATTTGTATTACTTATGTAAAGTTGTATGTAAGTGAAAGGTGGAATTAATGATGGATTTCAGAGTGGGCTGTGCTAAAAGAACCTCTTTGAACTTTTTACTTTTGATATAAACCACTAAAATATATATAAACAAAGTCTGTGATTTTTAAGTATATTCATTTTTTTTTTTAAATATGGTGAGTCCCCGTATCACATTACTTTTACTTACCACTATTAAGTACAAGTTTAAGACTCCTAAGCAGTAATTTAGATTTTCTGTTTTCATTGAAACATCTATACCATCATCAGATCTAAAAAGTGAAACAAAAATGAAATACAATAATTATTTTCTTAAAAAAAAAATTATAAATATAGTTAATCGTTAATCTTCACTATATTTTATGACTTTAGGTTAGGTAATAATTTTTATATATTTATTTTCTCAGCAAAAGTAGTTGAAGACTCCTTTTAAACTAAGTTGATATCGATGAAACGCGCCTAGAAAAGAATAAAATGACAATTCAGCTATATTTTTCCTGAAGATTAAAGATAAGATAGTTTAAAATTGATTTTAAATTTAATTTTTCAGAAATAATAAATTATGCCTAAATATGAATGGAAAAACTCCAAGTATGTATAATTTTTACAGTAATAATTATATGTTTAATACTTTATCTTGTATTTAATTTTAATTTATATGTTGTTGATATAAAAGCCCCAATAAAAAAAAATTGAAACTAATACTTTCCGGAACTGTATGTATAAATAGTTATTGTAATAATTGTCTGGGGTGAAGAATAAAAAGTTTTAAAATGGTTAATAGACAAGGCTGAAACGTTACAGAAATGTGAGATATAAATAGCCTATGTATAGAATAAAACTGTTAAAAACATTTTGATTATAATATAAATTGTATTAAATAATGTGGATTTAATGTAGGAGAGAGGTTTTTTCTTCAATCATTTTGATTAATATTTAATAACTACAAAAAAAAAATTGTTTAAAAAAATCGATTTTTTTTTTTTATTTGCAACGTAAAGATATAAATTTATAGTACTATTAAGCTTATTTTCGTTGTTTTTTTTCTTTGTTTTAACAGTATTTATGTTTTCAAACTGGGAAAGTTAATTATCAAATTCTTCCGTTATTTACAAGTATACATTTTTATTAATACTGATATCTAAGGGATAATTAATTGATAAACTAAATAATTAAACTAGCTAAAGGCACTTTAGAGGAAGGTTTTTTAATATTGTTTCATACAAAATTGAGGTTACATCTTCTTCCCAGGGCTTCCATTGATTATGTGGGATTAGCTTAGAATCCAGGAAATGAATCTAATTCTTTAGTTCATTGGTCTCATCTCATACCTTACTTGTAGGCCACGTAAACAAGGCAACCTTAATAAAAGTTGTAGGAAATTAAAAAGTTGAAGAAAATAGTTCTCCGCATATTTTGAGTATGTGGGCACAGAATGATATGCCTAGTAAATGGGCGAAATAGTGTAAAATCGACATGGTCCTTCTTCCAAAATATTTAAAAAAAAAAATTCTTAAAACCTGTAAAAATAAAATCTTTTAAACGTTCTACACCGCGTAAAATCTTAAACTTATTTTGCTATGAATTTAAAGCGTTGAAGTGATCGCTGTTTCTGCATAATATCATGTATTTCATTTCACAAATATTACTGAATAGAAGCAGTAATTTACATCATCCCGCGACGCCTAAAGCGTACTAAGAAAGCCCATCGAATAGGACAACTATAGCAGCCTTGCGGAGGGTTGGCATAAGCCTCTATTGGCGACAACTGGCAACATCCTTTGAGTCCTCCCCCGACGGAGCACCCTCAAAGGATACTACACAAAAGATTTACGGCGAAGAGGAGCCTTCAAAGGAAGCATGTCCTAATTGACTCCTTCCCCCTGATATACGGTCAAACATTAAGCGAGATCCATTTGAGTTATTGCCGCTGTAGAAATAGCCAACGCCGCACTTGTCTCTTAGCCTATTACTCTTTATGTTTTTACACGGGAAGCGTATTTAACAAACAGCATTGCAATTTTTTAAAATAACTCAGACCACATCTCACCGCTCAGACCTTGAGGAGAGTTTTTCAGACGCAATCCAAATTATTTTTGTATTGCGTATTTGTGGATCAACTACTGATAAAATCATTTAGTTTGCCTAAAAGATTTTAAGAAATTCCTAGAAGAAATATTAATACAGTATTACTGCGCACCATTTATTCATATATTTATATTAAGATTATAAATGTAAATGAATTAAGATAATGATTATAACGAGCGATTAGTAGATCTACGCTGGTGGCCTTAGTCAGGAATGCTCTCTAAGATTTGAATCGGAGTTCTATCAATGGGTAGATTCTTCACATATTTGTATTATGTCATTATATCACTTACAACAAATCTACTTGTATACATTTTTATACAGTTGTAAACAACAATAAATATATTATAAATTATTGATTTGGGTCTTGATAGGGTTTAGTGGAGAAATGTATGTAGAGAGCAATTTTTTTTTTAGGAAGTGGAACTGTATATTTACAAGCAAGGGATACATTTATTCTTCTTAAAGAAATAATATTTAAAAAACACCCTCCTTAACAAAATTTAACTATTTAATATAATATATGTCTTTGTTATCTGTACTTATCTTTCTTAAACATTATTGTAGGTATTGCATAAAATGGTAATAGTAGCCAGAAAATTTGCGCAAGTTGTGGCTTATTTATTGTTACAAGAAAAAATAAAAAGTAAACAGGATTGTGTGGACTATATAAGGATTATTTTCCAAAAAGCGGTTATTATTATCTAACTAGAAACCCTTGCATAGATAGATTTCTTGTTAAGTTATTTTAAAATAAAAATTAATTATAATTTTTTATTGATCAATATTATTTGAATCGATTCTTTCTTCGTTTGACTCTGTTTACTATGAATCAATTTAATCAAATCCTAATGAACCAACTAAGTAGGATTGAGATAAATCGATCAATTATATTAACTTTCAAATATAACCAAATTATAAGTAATGTCAAACGCCTGCATTACATAAAATATAAAACTTGGTAACTGCAAAAATAAAACAATTTATAATGTTAATTTTTTTGTTAATTACAATGTTCTACTTTCAACTTCAGTCACTTACCATAGTTCAATATCAACATAGTTCTCTTAAGAAAACAAAGTTTCTAAAAATTCTTTCAACGAGTTTTGAAATCAGCCTTAAAAAGTCTGATGTCAAAACTTCAATTTATCAAAACATTCAGTTACCATGGTTTACGTCCCAACGCCTCAATTGAAAAAAAAAATCATATTAGTATAGGTCTCGAAATAAATACGGATAAAACAAAATGCATAGTTAACTGTAGAAACGCAAGCAATTTCAGTGATAAAGATATATGAGAAAATACGTTTGAACAGGTAGATAGGTTTTTTGAATTTTAGAAGTTGGTAGCAAGTCTTTTACACACTTATAAACTTTACTTTTCCTTTTCATTTAAAAAAAAATAAATTAAAACTTTATATCAACAAAGTATAAATTAGAAGTAACGTTTTTCTTTCATTATTTTTTTCAAAAAGCCGAATTTCAAACTTTCCTGATTAAATTATGGAAGAAGTGACTCTCTTAGATGGTAATAATGGGTTCGTTATGTCGGATTTGGAAATACGTTGCATTGCAATTGGATTAAATTGGTTATCGTGTTAAAAATAAGTTGTTGTTCTGTGTTTACTCATATTTTTTCTTAAATCCTTATATCCGTTAAATCCTGCAGTTCTGTAATAGTAATGGCTCACCATATAACATCAATTTTAATGTAGTCTTTGGCGTTGATATAAAATGATCTGTAATTATTCTTATAGAAAATAATTCATAATAACAATATGCTACTGGAGATCAGAGGTTTTGTGATAAATTTTTATTATCAATGTGTTTGGAAAAACGGCTGTGTACATTTAATATTTAATAAAGGTGAGAGTATTGATCCCTGTGGTTCTCCTGCCCTAACCTGACGAATATAAATTATATTTCTTTTTCCACGGCCGCGTTTTTGATCTCAATAATGATACTGCTTAATGGAATATAAACAATTAGTTAAAATGTGTCCACCGTAATTAACGGTCTTTTTTTAAAAATAACATTATATATCTGATTCAGGCTTTATGATGAATGGGTGTGTTTTACCGTGGTGGACTCGGCGTATCTACTGATGAGAGAGATTAAAAGTAATTAATTTCTCACATTTTTTTTTATAGATTCTAATTTGTTGTTATTGGTACTCTCTACAGATCGATATTTAAAAACTTTAAATATTGATTCGAAACCTATCTTAGGGTTTTCCAAATTAAATTTCTAAAACGATTTTCCTCTATTTCGTTCAATACAGTTCAATTTATTCTATTCTATTTGTTTTTGTCATCAACTTTTTTAAAATAACAATTTTTCAACGATTTTTTTTTAAATAAATATTTTTATAAAAGAGTCAAAATAAATAAACAAATTACAATCTGAATAATAAGCATCGAGTTACTAAGGTAATGTTTTGTCGATTGCGAGATACAGAAATTTAGGAATTTAACCAAGTGTATAAATAATTTTTTTTTTCTCTCGATTATTTATTAATTTATATCGTTATTCAGCATTTAAATAATTAAATGTTTTAAATTTATTTATTTAATAATCATTAATAAAGTGACCTAAAAATAATAATAATAAAATAAACTTATGATTTTGACTCTAATCAATAAAATAAGATTTTAAATAGGTTTTATAAAAAAATAGTTAAAAACATTTCCCTATAAGTTTCCAAATTTTTATAACTGTTGTTATTTCTCCCTTTTGCCTCCAATATTTTGTTGAACTTGAAAAAATTAACTTTTACACACTTATTCCAGAGGTACAAGTTCTAAGTAAACTATATATATTTTTCTTTGTATCTAACCTTCAATATAAGGTTAGATACAAAGAAATTGTTTATATATATTGAGATTTTTGAATTCACTATCGAAAAAAAAATGCTTAAGCACCGGTAATAATGGCGAGAGCTAATTTCAATTTGTAACTAAACCTTAGAATTCCTCTCGTATGCAATCCTTACAATCCAAAATTTTTCGTAAAATCCTCAATGCTCCTTACTTTGTCACAAAAAAAATCATACATAAAGATCTTAATGTTTGCTATGTAACCGATCTAGCCCGAACCAGATATCATTCCTTCCATTACAAACTCCCTAACCACTCAAACCCCCTAGTTTCTAACCTTGCATCCTCTTCCATTCCTAACAATTATCCGATGCGCCTGAAAAGAAGATGGCCACGAGACCAGCTAATGTAAAATGTCATTAGACTGCTACCAATGGGTAGTTGCTGTATACGCCTGTAAAACTCCATTTTAGCTAAAATCAAATTTAATGAATGTATTATGTGATATACAGTTGTAAATTTCAACAAAGATATTTAAAAATAAACTTGTTTTGCACCGTATAGGCATGACTATTGCTATAGGACTTTTCATAACCCAATTAAACCAGGCGAAGTTCGACTAATGAAGTTAAAATTGCTATTGTGGTGAATCTGCTTCTACTGTTATGAACTTGTACTCATATTGATCGTTGTTTTCCATTCCAGATTGAGCTTCGTAGCATGGAGTTATGAAACCTAAACCTCAATGAACACATTATCTACTGCAAAAAAAAAAAATTAAAGTCACACTGGTAGTTCCTGAAATCAGCTCAAAGAAAAAAGAATCGTCAGTTTCATGTGAACCACCGATCGCAAAAGTGGTGCTAGACAAAACTGAAATTTTGAGATATATACCAAATATTAGGGTAATTAAAATTAATACACCCAGGCATTAATTAATTGTTGATTTTTTATTAGAATAAATTGCGATTAGAACAGAACAACACACCAACTGGTTTGTTTGCTTATGCTCTCAACTGGTCATGTATCAGTTGTATATATTGCTGGATTTTATTATTGCTAAACCTTTCACGGTCTATGGTAATGACGAAATAAACATTTGGCTAAAACTGGTTGAGTAGTTTTTGTGGTTTGAGGTTATAGGTTATCCTTTTATACAACAGTACGATTAAAAATATATTCAAAAGAAAGGCAAATGGCTAAAGTATGATTGGGTTTTAAATCTTGTAGAAGCTTTTTATTCAAATCTCTATAATTTAAGACTAGGAATAGCTGTTTTTTGATCCCCTAAATTGAAAGAGGATTTGTTGAATCAAATAATTTTGATCGAAACTTGAAATTTTGCCAATCTTCAAGGTGTTTAGGATTTTTTTATTCTCTTGTCAGACATTCGACAAAAAAATTATGACAGTATGATCCTATCCTATCCTAGAAATAGCCAAGCTGGCACTTATATCTTGGCATTGAGTAGCCCCACAAATTGTAACCCTCTTACCGTACCTTCTGTCACCATTATAGAACTCTTTATATTCGGCCGACGTCGTCTTGTTTGGTCTGATCTATGGCTGCGAAGCGTTTGTCCGGATTTGCGGTCTGGGTTGATAATTAATGTTAGTGTTCCAGACTTCTTCCTTGAGGTTCTTGTTATCCCATTGCTTTCAACTAAATGTTTAACTCATAGTGAATGCCTTGTTATAGTCTTTAACACTTTCGTTGCTTTATAACAGATCTTGTAGCATTACAATTAGTAAACGTATGGATAGGGATCTTCCAAAGAAAGGAACAAAACACTTTATTAAAAAGTCATGCTGCTTGACTTCATTGGGTCCATACATACACAACGTACTACCAAAACGATTGATTTTAAAAAGTTATTTTATTGTTTTCCTTTATATATTATATATTTTATCTTTTTTCATTCATTTATCTGTTGATGAATATACTTTTTCTTTGTTTCAATTGTCTGTCAAATTCATTCCTCTCTGTCC
>NW_027106849.1:2021268-2023049 GCF_000696795.3 Halyomorpha halys | reverse complement strand
TTAATGATAAATATACAAGTCTAATATAGTTTTGCACACAGGTAAATAAATAAATACATTGAAATAAAACTAATCAATATAAAAAGTAATAAATGTAGAAAACATAAATATAGTACATTCATATTATTAAAAATAATAAAGAACAGACACTGAAGAAATATGATGTTCTTGGGTTATAATACTTAAACATCCTTTTTTTATGAGTGTGAAAATTTCACTTGTTAATTAAATTTGGAAAAATATATTTTTTAGTTAGTTATAATCTTGTAGTAGGAATTTTTATTAAATAGAATTGGCTAGTTTTAGAATGCAATGTCTCATTTGTATGTAAAAGTAAGAAATTAGTTGAAATAGATTGTATTTTACACGCCTTAAAATATTTTGAAATTCTAACATTTACTGGTACTTCCCCTCTCCCCTTCTACTATGAAAAACAAATGTTTTGGATAACGAACCACGTTATTATTAAATATAATATTAAAAAAAGTAAATATATTATATATATTCTACACCTTGTAAAACAGTTTATGTTTTTATGTTACATTTTTCAAACAGTACTCAATCATTTTTTGTCTAGCAGTCCTTTTAACTATCGCCCAAGGGTAATCTGAAAATTTGAAATCTATGTAAAATATGTTTTTGTTTGTGTTTTTTATGTACTAACAAAACTGAAAATAAATAAATATTTGTCGAATTGAAAACTTCCTCGTATTTTAGCAATGGGTGACACATCATAGTCCCCTTGAAAGAGAAAGTGAAGCCAAAAAAGAGGAGAATCTTCCTCGAGGAGTTAATCAGAATGTCCATAATTGTAATCTAACTGATATTGAAGACAGCATGTGATCGATTCCTAATCCTCCTCTACTCCTCTTCCACACAACTGGAGTTCATCATTTACTTTTTATTAATTTTGTTATTTTTTCATTTATTTTATTATTTACGGTTTACCGGATTTTCCAATCAAAATAAAGTCCTTTTTTGTATAGTACAAGAGCCCAAGAGGAGAAAAAACGCAGTTATCTCACCCCAAATTTGATTACTTTAATGAAAACTATGTATAATTACTAGTCAATATTGATGACTCTGCCAAGTATAGGTAGGGAGAATAAAAAATGGCGGCTGTTTCAAAGCGATAAAAAATAACTAATTTTTCATTCTGAGCTCTATATCTTAAAATGTAGGAACAACACAAGAAAATCTAAGAGAACGTCATTTAAAGAAGAGTAAATATTCTAAAATATGAACCCTAATAGAGTTATTTACGTTAAATAGTTTTAAAGATATAGCTTTTTAAAAAGCAACATTTCATAAAAATGTTGTATGGGACGTACGAAGATAAGTGTCATTAACTACTTTATAGTAAGTTAAATTTCCTTTATGGAGTGTTGGCAGACATATGTGCGACTTATGGATCTAGAGATATATTTTTTCAAAAAAACAACATTTTATACGAACTACTGGACATTAGCATTTTGTGAGATTATTTTCTCAAATATCATAAAAACTACTACTCCTACGAAGATAAACATTATTTATTATTGTGTAGTAAATTTAACTAGCTTTAATTTGAGCACTGGCAGACATCTGTACGTCGAATGGTTTCTGAAATGAAGTTTTTCATAAATCAAACTTATTGTCCTACTCAAACTTTATCTCGAGAACTATTGGACGTAAATAGCTTTTTTAGGGCTATTATTTCAGCAAATTTACTCTTCTTTAAATAATGTTCTCTTAGATTTTCTAGTGTTGTTGGTAGTTTTTAAGATATAGAGCTCCGAATG
>NW_027106849.1:2016884-2021218 GCF_000696795.3 Halyomorpha halys | reverse complement strand
GTTGGCAGACATATGTGCGACTTATGGATCTAGAGATATATTTTTTCAAAAAAACAACATTTTATACGAACTACTGGACATTAGCATTTTGTGAGTTTATTTTGTCAAATATCTTAAAAACTACTACTCCTACGAAGATAAACATTTTTTATTATTTTGTAGTAAATTTAACTAGCTTTAATTTGAGCACTGGCAGACATTTGTACGTCGAATGGTTTCTGAAATGAAGTTTTTCATAAATCAAACTTATTGTCCTACTCAAACTTTATCTCGAGAACTATTAGACGTAAATAGCTTTTTTAGGGCTTATATTTCAGCAAATTTACTCCTCTTTAAATAATGTTCTCTTAGACTTTCTAGTATTGTTGGTAGTTTTTAAAATATAGAGCTCCCAATGATAAATTAATGTTTCTTTAAGGTTTTGAAACAGCCACTATTTTTTATTCCCCCTACCTATACTTGGCATACTCATCAATTTTGATTAGTAATTATACCTAGTTTTCATTAAAGTAACCAAAAATTAGGGTGAGATAACTACCTTTTTTTCTTCCCGGCTCTTTTACTTGTACCTTTTATATATACTGCTGGTACATCGCCTCTAACTGTCTCTAGGTAACACAGCAATCTTTTTGGGTTCACTTTTCCTAGCACACCTTCTTAAAAAAAAATTAGAATTAAATTGATATATACATTGTTTGTATGTCATAGAACAATCTATTTACTTATTGTAATTTTTTCAAAAAAGGATTCGATTAGTTATAGTTAAAAATGTATTTACTTTTATAAGTTCTTTTAATATAATTCGGGTCGAATACTTTCATTCCTAGAATTCATCCTATTTGGTAATAATTTTATAACTTAACAAGAACATTAGCTTTTGTGGTGATATAAAAATCGGATAGGTAACTGGTAGTCTGTTAGAAATGTAGGCATTACCACATCGAAACACGGACTATAAATGAATAACACTCAATATTACTTTATTTAATTATATTTCGAAACGCTAATATCGCACACGCCATCTACAATGGGGAGGAGGGTAGGGTAAGAAAGCCAATAATAACCGCAACACAAAAGAGCTTTCAGTCTGATCGAGGAGCGGAATTTCATAAACCACCGATCGGTGTCGGCATCGACGACAGATCCATCAGCTGCTGCAGGAGGCCCCGAAATTACAAGAGAGGGCTCGAGAAATTTATGGCCATGGGCTACGGATAGTCGAGTAGCATTATAATTCCGACACCCCAAGCCACTAATGAAAGAATGACTCAGGCCTCCCTGCACACTCCGATGCTAATGTCTGGACGGGGGTCTTAGGAGTCCTTGGTATAGATTAAGGAGTTGTTCCATGGATGTTCCAATCCATTGGATTATAGAGAGTTTGGTGGGCTCTTGCCAATGTTTTGGGACTAAGAATCAATGCAAACGGAATTCACTTCCAACACAAAATTATCATATTACTGATAAGCATTCTAATAAAATCCACTTACAAAAATTATTATAAGAGAGCCTTTCACGTTCATAATTTTTACTGAAAGTTTGAAACACCTATTTGAGAGGGGAAAAATTAAAGTTATGCAATAAACTTTGAATTTAATTTATATTTTAATCATTTTAAAAAAAATGTATTTATTGATATTTAGAACTGTAAATTTGAGGAAATCATAATGGTATGGTACTAGCATGGTAGAGAAACTACCCATTGGTAGCACTCTAAAAACATTTTTACAATAAAAGGTCTCGACACCATCTTCTTTTCAGACGCCTCGGAGGGTTGTTCTGAATAAAAGAGGAAGCAAGATTAGAATCTAATGGGTTTGAGTGGTTAGGGAGTTTGTAATGGAAGGATTGATATCGGGTTCGGGCTAGATCGGTTACAAATGGAACATTAAGGTTTTTGTGGATGATTTTAGTTGTGACAAAGTAGGATTTTACGAAGGATTTTGGATTGTAAGGATTGGATTCGAGAGGAATTCGAAGGTTTAGTGGAGCCCCAAAGCTCAACGCCATATGACCAGATAGGCCTTATCTTTTAATAATAAAATTATAATTGTCAATAAGTTTTATTTATTAGAAGTCGATATGTTTATTATGATTATTTGATGGAATATTCTTAAACTCATTAAAAAACGAATCTTCGTTTTTTGAGTTAATTAAAATGTTTCATATAAAAATATCTAGTAATTTTTAATTATGCACAAACGTGTGTGTAAAAAATGACAAAAGTGACCTGAGAGTTATTAGACTTTGTGGACCCGTTTCAGTTTGACATTAAAAAAATCTTAGATTTATTATTTTTATATATACAAATATTTTTTTAAAAATAGGTGGTTTTGCAAAAATAACTTTTTTGGGAACTTTGGCTGAACCATACATACAGTTAAAAAGACTTTTACTACCATTTTTCTCTTATTATATTCATTGAATTTTCATTTCAATCCCTGAATTTCAGTAATGCTCTCTTTAGTAGATAAATACTGAATGTTTATGTAAAAAAACAATATAACGTTATTATTGTTTTTTTACATAAACATTAAAACGGATTTTTACACTCCTTATTCATGGATGAAACAATAAATCATGCTTAATGAACCCAAAGGAAGTTCCTGCTTATTTCTACTTAAAGGTTCCCAAATCGAGGAGATGAGGATTAATGATATGATCTTCATCGAGCTCTGGTCTTCGGTCAGAGGCTTTCGATTTTGATCCACTGCTGGGCAATTTGTTCGTACACCAAAGTGCTTCCAGTAAATTATAAAAATTGACCACAGTGCCAATTATGTTGTTAAATATAATAACAATTATATTGTTAAATATAAATACTAATAAGGTAAATAGTTTATAATAAAATTTGACCATATCCTAAGATAAAATAGCTGTATTTAGACAGCTTTAAGTTAATTTTCATTAACAATTTGAAAAAATAGAATAATATATCAATATTATTTGTATTAATAGATTGCAGTATTCTTAAATATATGATTAACTAATTAAATTTTTTTTAAATCGGACGGCAAACGGCGAACGACGGGCGAATGATTTTTTTCCCTTCGGATTATGGGTTCTATGGATTTTTAAAGTTAAAAGTTCAAATTTAATTAGTTGTTGGGTGTGTTGAAAAAATTTAAGTGATGTAGACAATTTTTTTTACACATAATAATTTTGTTATTTCGTCTGATTATTAAACCATAAAGTATGCTTAAATATATTTAATGTAAATTAAGACAATTTAATTTTCTTTTAATCAATAGATGTGATGTCTCTTGTGTTTATATGTTTTCTTTTCTATAACCTCTTTAGAATAATATCGTTCTGTTCTCATGATTGCTAATAGAAATCCTTTTACTGAATCATAGAGACCAATACTAATGATTTTTTTAGGGTTTTAGCATAGTCTTTTGATAAACATAACTTACTATGGGTATTGGGTTCGTTCTCAATATTTTAAGAAAAAAAATTTTTTTTCTAAGAAATGCTATAAATATATTCTTTCAAATGATGCTATATCACACTAAATTAATTAAAATTAAGTAGAGATGAAATTTTCAGAAAACGGTAATCATATTTATTCATACAAACTATAATAAACCAAATGTATTATTTTATGAGTTCCATTTAGTATTTTCTTGTATTAAAACTAAATTAAAAAAAAAATATATTCTAGATTTAATATAAGTTATACTTTAATCTAATAAAGTATGTGTAGGCACATAAGAGAATATAAATGATTTAATAATGTCTGCAACCATTGAGACACGTTGAAGTAAAAAAATAAAATAAAACAAATCCGAGGACTAATGAAATCGTTTGGTCATTTCAGAGCAGTTTGGTAATACTGATTCTAAACAATCTTGTTTTCGGAGAACAATAAATTTTTTCCATTCCACATAAAGTGGTTATTCGAGAACACGCGAATTGACTGCCGGAAAATAAAACATAGATTAATAGTTTGCATGGAAGGTAAGAAAAAGTATACATTTTATCTTCGGCTGCATCGGCAATTTAAATAATGGTTGTTGCCATATTCTGACATGCTTTCAGAATATCATACACGAGATCTATCGTAAGGTATTATTAAAATATTGTTTAGATACATTAATGTTTGCTTGAACGTTTATGTCATAGAGAATTGGCATCCCAACTCGTTTTTAATTTTGATTTGTGGAGAGTTAAGGAGAATAACAATGATGATAGTTATTGAAACCCAGGGTTCGAAGCCGATACCTTCAAGAATATCGTTCAAATCTTCAAGATCCCACGCACGTCTTGTATTATTAGTGTTTGATCATTTATTTAATTCTTTTAAATTCTGTCTTTGACTGCCATCAAAACAG
>NW_027106849.1:2012018-2016714 GCF_000696795.3 Halyomorpha halys | reverse complement strand
TATATATAAAATAATATTTCTTTCGGCCCGTCTTCCATTGAAATACTATACAACCTCAAACTGGGAATATCAAGATTCATTTCACGGAACCTCTTCGAAATAAATATTTACTTACTCTGGTGGGATTCGAACCCACAATGATCAGAATCAAGCATTCTGGGCCACTCATCCTAATTTGCAATGTCTCACGTCCTCCATTACACTATTATTTAAATTATTTTTATCGTGCTCATGCCTAAATGGTAGCCTTATTAAGTTTTCTTAACAGCTGTATTTGGGTCAGTTATACATAAATTATTTTCAAAGACTTTAATAAACTGATCTTCAGTTAAAAGATGAGAATCTACTAGACAAGCATACCTCAGAAAATACTTTATTATTTACGATATTAGACAATTGTTTTCTGGCACCACAATTTAACTTTGATATTACAGATTACTTATTTTTGAAATCGGCTTAACTCCTGATGTCAGCAAATACTCAATTTTCGAGCGAATTCATATCTCGGAGATATGAGGGGCATAAAAGATTCACTAAGATTCCAATTCGTGAAGTAGGCGACGGATTATCCTAGAGGCACAATTTTTTTACAGATTCCTATATGATCAATAGAATAATTCTCATGATGCAGTTCGATCTGATGGACTTTTTTTAATTATAAACTTGCTTATTGGTCGTAAGCTTTTGATTTATTAATATTAATGATTGTTTCTAAAAAATACATTACGTTATATATGATTCGCTAGTAGTTCAAGAAAAAAGAGCTTTTAGAGACAGAATCCGAAACTCTAATAACTTCAGGTGAGGTGTAAAGAAATAATGGTGGTCGTTTTTGTTCCACGATATTACCTCCCACCCTCTACGTAGGGGAGCGGGAAGTCTCGTTGGTGGCTCTATGCCTAGGAGACGAGCCGCGCTGTTCCTTAACCTCACAGGAGGTACGTTTCATTAGAACAAAAACCACTTCTGTTGAGAACAGCCATGGAAACCTGTTCTTCCATATCGAGAGGCTAAGTGCATTCCCATCTTGGCCGGCCGCCCCTCGTAACTTGATTAGGTTCTGCCTCAACGCACCAGCTGGGGTGATGGAGTGGTCAGCACTACTTTGGAGATCGCGGTCCTTTGTAATTAAATGGCCTACGGATTGCTTCTGTTGGTGACGTAGGAGACCATTTGGCCAAATCTTTCTTGTTTCTAACGTATGGTGAAGTCAGATGTCTTAGAATCACCATCTTTCAATATACTTGTAAATGGTTATAAAATGCCCTTGGGTTTTATGTAAGTTATTTACTTATTATATCATTATTCATCAGGAAATGAAATATGGCATTTAATTTCATAGTTTACGAAGATTAACTGATGGTTTCTTTAGGTTTAACATTGCTATGTGTGTATTTTAAGGCCTATAATTGGATGGCGTTCTGAAGAAAAAAACTACGTTAACGCTAAACAAACAAAAACGAGTAATATCTCCGTTTTAGAAAATACCATGATTTATATTTTTATTAATATTTAACATTAAATAAATGTTTCTCAGTTCAATTATTGCTGACTTAGTTCCTTACTGTTTGTCCAATGGTGGTATCGCTTTTTCTGGTAAGAATCGCTTATTATTTTTTTATGTAATACATCATCATGTGACAATATCAGTACCGTACTACATTTTAAAAACGAAACAATATGAAATATACTATAATGTGAAATATCATTTTATATAAAATTAATCAGATATTAATTATGTAGTCCCATATGTCCTAGGAAAATGTTTTTTTCAAAAACTATAATTATATGTCAAACTATTTTTTATGGCTGTTTTTAAAAAGAAGTATGACAAGTTTATTTATTTTTAACATTAATTTATACTGATTGATAAGAAATCATAACCACATTTTCAAGGCCACCTTAAATATTTAAGTTACCAACGGTATATGTAGCTTAGTTAAAATCAAATATATATAAGTTACGGCCTGAGTCAGCTCTTACTTCTACTGTTAAATTATGTATATAGGATTTACTTCGGGGAGCTTGTTAGTTTTTACTATGTGTATAGGATTTTTTTTTATTATAGTTTCCTTTTCAGTTTTCCTTTAGTGTTTTTATTCTTTATGTTATTGTATTATATAGTATTAGTTTACGAGGATTATTCGTAAACTGTTGGGGAGGGGGAAGTTACGGCCTGAGTCCGATGTTACTTGGATGTCAGATTATGGAGATCTGATTCCTGCGAAGAGTTAAAAGAAAAACAAGGATAGACCCCAATAGAAAAACCTGTATGAGAAAAAAACCTGGATGTAAGATTAGCTAGAATTGTGATAAGAGGAGAATCGTGTGATATGAGGTTCGGTCATATCTCTGAAATGCCTGGGAACCGAGTTGTCAAGAAAGTTACCTCTATCGAAGAAGACCCAGGAAAGCTTGTGAGGAATCAGGGAAGTTCTTAACAAAAGAGGATTCTGCTGCATGTGAAGGCAGTAGACGGTACAGAATCGGAATTTATGGATTCAACTCCACAAACATGGACTTCACTGCTTAGGGGTAGAAGATAAAATGATTAAGAAAAAGATAAAGAAAATATAGATGAAGTAACTAAGTAGCGTGTCTTGAGTTGAAAGAGATTTTACTATTTGCAGACAGTGATATTCAGAAATATGTTACTTGCATTTCGCTTCTCATTTGCTAATTCTAGAGGGTTCACTAAAGAGAAATATTTATTGATTGTGTTGGTATCTGCAAAATCGTTTGACTATGACTAATTGCTCTGTTGCAATTATTATTATTTTCAAAAGAGAACTTTATGGAAGCTAAATTGGATTGATGGATATTCCTTTCGCCTTTTTCACTTTATTAATACTTTTCAAAAGTTTTTTTAAAGCTTGTACCAAACTTCACCCACCAGTATATAATAGGTTTCTTCATCAACACGCCAAATATGCATCATTCATTCCTGCTTGGCACGGAGTACGAAAATTACATCAAATTATTATAAATTATTTATGACATGAATGCAGAAGGCCTTGCAATTACCTAGAATAATAACCACTGTTATTATACCATTAATGATGTCTTTATTTTGTCTTTGACATCTTCTAGTGCGTAGAAAGACCTGGCAGCTAGCGGTCATTCATCCAGTTCCGTTTAGTCATTATTCTGTTGCTGTTTTGTCTTCAAGAATTTTAAAAAGCCTATGAGCTTCAGTTAAGAGTACAGCTAATTTTCATTAAGTTCATTAAGTTTTATTCAGTTAAGAGTACACGTCCTATTTTCATTGTAGATGCAGAAACGATGGGAGAAACAGTACCAGCGGATAAACTTTTTTAATTTTTATAAATAATCTATAAACTAGTCCCAAATCACACTAAATTTTATTGCCACTGGTTTTAATTCTTTTTTAAGTTTTGAAAAAATTAAATATATATTAAATAAATAAATCTAATATAATAAAAAACATATTTTTAATTTTTATATATCGTTAGGAATTGATCTAAAATAATTATTGAACTCACACAAAAGGCAGAGGAAGGGTGTGAGAAAGAAGCTCGCATGATGTACAGCGGTGCGTGCTTAATACATTTTGTTTTTTCTTACTTTTTCGACAAAAAAAAAAAAAAAAATGAAGAGATAAAAAGTGGCTGATGTGTGTGGCGAGGTCATGCAACAGTCTTGTGTATCATTTGGGACTGCGTGACCCACTAATGTATGCGGGAGCAGTGACATTATGCCCAGTTATTGATGAATGGTTTCCTCTGTCCGCAACTTGTCAAAACATCTTTCTTTCTCTTTATAGGTGTGATTATGGGAACTTGCAAATAAGACAAAGTAAAGGGAAAGACAAATTAATTAATTGTACAAAGACTAAGGAAAAAACATTGTTTATTTCATGTAAAATTTCCCATGAGGATTAACAAGCTAATCGGATGGTACCAACTTTGATTGGTATCTAAAACTTAAAATGTGAGAGAAAATTTCTGATTCTGAGAACGTTAATTTTTTTTCGAATATGATGGTCGGGGGTCCGGTCAAGAAGAAAGAAAAAATAGTATATAACTAA
The DNA here is from genome assembly GCF_000696795.3 of Halyomorpha halys. NCBI lineage: Eukaryota > Metazoa > Arthropoda > Insecta > Hemiptera > Pentatomidae > Halyomorpha > Halyomorpha halys. The sequence continues at coordinate 2,012,666 of NW_027106849.1, read as the reverse complement.
CTATTTCTTTGCCGACGTTTCGCCCCACTTTTTAGGGATGAAAATCTAAGATAGGAAGATACCAAGAAGTAATCTAAGGTGAGGTTAAAAATTATGTAATTATAATATAAGTGGAACATAACATAAAAATGAACAAAAAGAGATTAAAATAAGATTCACAATAAATAAATTTCTCATAGACTAGAATGAAAAATTATTTATTTTTTTATTTTAGTTTAAAATTTATATATCTTTTTGTGTATTTTTATATATATTTTTTGCTTATAATTATATAATTTTTAACCCCACCTTAGTTTACTTCTTTGTATCTTATTATCTCTTATTGTCAACATATTTTGAGTTGTTTAGTATATTTTTTAGCCTGATGAAACCCTGAATCATTGGGCGAAACGTTGGAAAATAAATAGTTGTTGACTATTTTTGTTCCTCTTTGACCGCACCCCCGATCATTTTCATATTCAGAATAATATGGTAAATCATTTATGTGTATTATATTACTATTTTTTCATTTCCTGGATAAATGCGAAGCTCCCCTACTTTCTGTAGTAAGAATGCAAATTTAATTAATTTAAAAAGCGAATCATATGGATCTATAAAATTTATTTTTTTATTTTTATTTTTAATTATTTATTTATTGTAATTTACAAC
>NW_027106849.1:2002410-2009735 GCF_000696795.3 Halyomorpha halys | reverse complement strand
TGACTAAATTCTATAACTACCAGCATTAAAGAGTGGAATAACTCAATATATCGGAAAAAAACAACTACATCCCGAAGACTTAATACCAGACTGATGAAAGGTATAAGCTCTATATTAATTTATTTTTGTAATTATCGTTATTTATATATTTTTATTTTCTCTAATTATGTCTTTTTCAGTATAAGTCAATTATTTAATTTTATTAAGTCTATAAGTATCATATTATCCTCCCCACTGTTCCTTATGGATTCGAAATATGGCCTCTTATAGTAATGGGAGAACAGTGCCTTAAGGTTTTTGAAAATAAAGTATAATGTAAAATATTCGGAATTAAAAAGGAAGAATTAACGGCAGAATTTAGAAGACTATACAACTCTGAACTGAGTGTTATAGCATAATTCCGGTTATATTGCGGCCAATAATATCCCAACAAACGGATCCCTAAAATATTCAAAAACACTGAACCGAATATACACGTCCGAGGTGTAGACAAAAACGTAGATCGGAGAATTGCATTAAGGCTGATTTAGTAGATTGAGCTTCGAGGGGCATCTTTATTATTATTATAAATATCATTTATTTTTATTTGTTATTTTCTCTTTCTTTATTTATTATAATTGAATTTATTATTTATGATTGTTCAGTGGTTAAATCATTTTATATAGTTAGGGGTGTATTTTGCACGAGACCCTCATTATAAACTGTTAAAAAAAAACTAAAATAAACAAGTAAGTCCTTAACCCGGTCTGGTAACAATGAAAAAACTATGCTATTATACCTAAAATCAGATATAGATATATAAAATACTTTTAGATTTTTAAAATAAAATTAATACTACTTTAAATATATTTTTTTCAATTTCTTGAAACTGGTATTTATTTATTAAATAAATCAAATTGTATCCTTGTTTAGTCTCAACACTTTTTATTACATCAATAGTCCAAACGTTTCGGCCCATTCGGCCATCCTCAAAGACAATCTTCAAATATAAATTCTCACCTCACATCAAAATTTAAAAATGTTTTGCTAGGTATTATGCTCAGGTCATAAATTATAAGTCAAACATACACTATTTATTTAAAACTTCATTAATTTTTAAAACTTTTAATTTTCAATTAATCAACACTATCACTATCATTATCATATAAACAAACTATTTATCTGAATAAATTATTAATATAATAGAAAGTTTTGAGACTAGACAAGGATACAATTTGATTTATTTAATAATTTAATACTAATCAGTGAATAAAAACTTGGTCCGAAAAACAGTTAAAACCCTTCCTTATTCCTATTTTCTTTTTATCCCTTTTATCTTATAACCCTTAGTCCATTCATATTAATTGCTATGATTATTATAATATGTTTTAAAAATCTCGGTAAATAATAAAAACATGTTATTGAAGACTCAATCAGGTACTGGTGATACTGAACAGGAACTTCATGGAGTTCCGACAGTTATCGGTAAATAAAGCTGTTTACCGTAGCTGATCAGATAAAGGATGTTTGGCCTATAGGGAATTTTTTTTGTTATCTTGTTTGCTCAAGGTTTTTTTTTTTTTTTTTTTCAGTTTGTGTTATTCAAAATAGAAGATTTTTTTATTGATTTAAAACTTCTTTACTGACGTCCTACAACTTAGGAAAAAAAATTTTACTAAAGTAAATTGATTTCCTGACGCGAGATGAAACGGAAGTGCCGGAGGGCTGCTTAGAGGTTCCTCTTTTGGTGTGTTGGCACGTTTCATAGGCATACAGTTTAGCTTTTGAAAACGGAAATAAAATGGTGAGCTGTTTACTTGCGAAATGTTGGAATGGACCCCAAAATTAATAACGTTTGTATTTTTGTCTGCTTGATAATAAATTAGCAGAAGAATATGGTGGAAATTTAATGTCTACAAACCCTTTCTCGGGTAAATCCTGTGTAATGGAAAGTCAAAACACTAGGAGGAGAGAATATTGAGGTACTACAAACTATTCTACAAATTTTTAATTCAATAGGCTCACATACCGGAAACGGACGAACAAGGAAGAATGAAGAAATAGGAATAAATTTGACTATACTATTTTGTAGAAAATTCTATCAACTTTAATTTTGAAAACTATATAATTTTCTGTGCGACGCATTGTTTTTGAGAAATGCTACTAAACTTAAAAAAGGAATTTTTGAGCTCTCCCCATCCATCTTTCAGCAACTGAAATCAATGAGAATTTATTAGATATTGTTTATAGACCTTCTTCTTCACATTTCTGAAACTTTCGTTACTAAGGGATTTAACGCAGAAAAAAAACTGTTGTTAGCACAATAAAAAAATTGTTTATATTTTTATCTGGAAGAGTCAAATGATCATAAATAATTGTTCAACAAGGTTTATCTCTACCAGTAAGACATTTTTATATAAGTTTCTCGAGCTTATGATGAAATTTAAATATTTAATTTTTGAATAATTTTATTTGCCAAAGTCATCCGGAGAAACTTTCAAGCAATTTTTTATACAAATACGTATTGAGATCTTCTATATCCATTATGAAGTAACATAAAAATGACAAGCTCCTGGAGAAGTAAGGTCTTTCCGGTCAGCCATTTGAAACCCGAATAAATAAGTCTTCTACTGAAAAATGAAATATCAGGAAATTGGCTATCCATGTGGAATGGAAGCCCGCTAAACATATTAAAAATAATAAAAAAATAACTAAACCATGGGCTACATCAAACCGTACTTGACAAATACCAAGTACAAAAATACAAATATGACTCATTTATATCTGATCAATAAAGAACTACTACCAGAATGTCAATATTGAAATAATATACTTATATTCAGCCTTATTTTCCAATTTAAAATGTAGATTAGGAGTGGTACCAAGTATATCAGTGGCTCTGAATGATGCAAAAACAAATATAAAATTGGAATAAATTGTTTTAAGAATCAATAACTTTTAAACAAGGTTTAAACACTAAATCCAAACAGATTTAAATTTCACGTAAAAATAGACATTAAAATAATTAACTATCTCAAATTTGAAGAGATCTGAATCTTGGGATTGAAATAATAAATATAAAATAAATAAATATAATGATGAAGAAATATAATAAATACAATTAAATATCAAATGTACAAAACCAAACATATAGGAAAATAAAATAGAAAACATCGGCGTCGAATATCTAGCTCCCGGACTACTTCTGATGAATGCATGGTAGTGAATAGTACGTTATCTTCAGGGATATAAAACCGCTCAAGCTAATTAAATAATTTAAATATGTTCTGTAAGTTTAATAATATGAATATAAATACAAATAAAATAATGAATCTATGTGAGGGTATTAATAAGACTCAAAGCCGTGTTAGTTGAACAGTTCTACTAATTGTGTAAACGTTGCTTGAAAGGAGGTATTATCGGATTAACAATGAATCCGCTAAGTGTGTAAGCTCTCTTAGTTACTGATACGCTGGCGTGTAGCTTGGAGCATTGCATTCCTCCAATTGTGTAACTGTTTCTCCCTTCATATCAACGTTATCAATCCATATATTAGCATAAATAACCAAACATAAATAACTTTCTTGTTGGTGATGAATCATGTAAATAAATTCAGTAAAAGGGAAAAGATCTACTTTTGAAAATTTATTTTTGTTAATTTTATAATTGCTTTTCATATTCTTCTTCTGAATGCTTCCTTTTTTTAAAAAAAGAAGATTTTTAATTTTCTACATTTCTTATTATGGAAACAGTTTTAGCATTACAAAAAAAAAATAACAGAAATAAAGACGAACGAATAATTGAATTACATAAATAAATATAATTTGGTTGAAAGATATAAACTAGTATGAAAGTATTTTATGGTAGAATATAATTTATGTCAGTGATAGATGGCCAAATTTTTATTAAATAGTTTCCGTTCAGATGAGAATACATGCTTAAAAAAAAGTACCAAGGTTCATCTATAGATATGTTAGTACCTTTGACAAAAATAAATTTTGGCTTCAATATTTATTGGTAATTTCTCAATTCTGTAAATACTGAAGCGTAAATTTGGTTGGCACAGGTAGGTAAGAGGAAAGGATATTTCATATTCGCAAAATTGTAAATTTTACCTCTTGACTTCTGTTAAATACATTTACAGTGTTACTTAACTATCAGTGTAATTAAGTAGCAGTGCAGATATAATAAAGAGAATTTGTTTCCATGTAAAAATACGACGAGTCATAATTATGGCAAAATTAACAGGTAAAGTAATTCTAAAAATGAAGAAAATAAGCCAAGTTTTTGTGGAAAAATTATTATAAAATTAAAAGAAAGAGTTTCTTCAAATGTAATAATATATATGTTATTTTAATTGAATTTGATATTTTACTTTATTTTTTTAGGATTGCCTATATTTTTAAATTATATTCGGAACATAATTAGAATATGGAACATAGTAACATAGCTCTGAACTTTACTGTTCCTGAATTGTTAAATGTTTTTAATAACTTCATATTTTTTTCTAAATTTAACCTTGAGGTGTTCAGATAAAACATATTAATTTAATCATTAAATAACAGAATAAATATGTTACAAAACTCATTTTATAAACGTTCAATTATTGAAACATATTATAAATTTATAACAAAACAAATTATAAATTTAAATATAATTTTTTCAATTTCTTGAGACTGGTAATTACTTATTAAATAAATCAAATGGTATCCTTGTTAGGTTTCAATACTCTTTATTATATCAATAGTTTAACGTTTCGGCCAATTTGGCCATCCTCAAGGACAATCTGCATATATAAATTCTCACCTCACAACAAAATTTAAAAATGTTATGCAGGTTATTCTGGTCATTAATTATAAGTCAAAATCACCCTATTTTTTCAAGACTTCATTAATTTTTAAAACTTTAATTTAATTTTAGATTAAACTACACCATCAACTATCACATAATGGGGTTATAGATGTTTTGTTTATATGATAGTTGATAGTGTAGTTTAATCTAAAATTAAAAGTTTTAAAAATTAATGAAGTTTTGAAAAAAATAAGGTTATTTTGATTTATAATTAATGACCGGGGCAGAATAGCCTGCAAAACATTTTAAAATTTCCATGTGAGTTGAGAATTTATATTTGAAGATTGTCCTTGAGGTTGGCCGAAACTTTGGGCTATTGATATAATAAAGAGTGTTGAGACTTATACTAAAGGAAACCATTTGATTTATTTAATGGAACATATTATTTTCAAGCTGGTGATTATTTTTCAATAATATTCATAAGATTGAATGCCTGAATTAAAACCCACTAGACAAGTGAATGGGATTAACTCTACTTCTAGGACGGCACTAAGTGTAGACAGTACCCGCAACACTTAGCGGCATTGAGTACAGAGCCACTCAGGCGCAGCCATCAGTCACCACACGGGGCAGGTTAACCCTTATTTATGGATGTCCATTATCAGGGGGTACGGGGTAGGTTGAAGAGGGTGCGGCTTTTAAACAGAGCCGAAACGTCGAAGGGTTATTGAAAATTTTAGGATGAAAAATCGTAGCGGACCCTCCCCGATGCTGGCTGGGGCCTCAGAGATTTATTGCTTTAGTTATTATCCAGGCCCAACTAATTACTAGTTGCATAGCTCCTGTCAACTGGAGCGCTCCTCTCTCGCTGATTCATTCCCAGTTCTTCGCTTCTATTATATGAGTTTATTTAAACTATTTTAATGGGAGTTTTCAATATTTGTTCACTAATGAAAGTAGGAACATCAGAAAATAAAGAGCTATTGTTAAGTTTTTATATAGATATATACTTAAAATCAGTGTCTGGACTAATGTTTATTAAATGTTAGTGAGTAACTGAAAAAATAAAATTATTCAATTCAATTTCTAACGTTTTTCATCTTAATTGAATTAAAAAAAGTCATTGATAACAGAAAAATAGCTGGAGAACTAATGATACTGACAAGAAATTATAAAAATCAACCGATAAGACCTAAGTACTAAGAGCTCGAACCGTTCATCCTTAGAGCCAAACGAAAAAATGGTCATTATCTGAAGAAAAGTTTGAAAGCATTTTTTCGAAAATTTGGTAGTTCTATAGAAGATAAACAGAACGTTTGGAAAATTTGGTATATTAAGAGAAGTAAAACTGACTAACATTTTGTCGTCTGACCACAGATTTAGTAATATCAGTACTTCAAATCTTACCATGCTTTATTCTTTCAAGTAATTTGTTTCTGCTTTTAATTATTTTTTCATCTTCATTATTTCACTTGTGTCTAAGTGATCAAATAGTACATATATATTACCTACTTGCATAGTCGTTGTTCTAGTAACAGTACTTTCATGGAAAGTATTGCACCGCTGACTCTTCATGGTACAGATTTATTTATTATTAAATTCTATTGAACCAAGTAAATTTAATAAAACATAACTAAATATGCGATTATGCATTATTCTGTCTCTCTCCTTTATTTTAATTTTGTTAAATTTTACTTTGTATAATAGATTTTTATTTTATTTTCTTTATTTATTGATATTTACAACTGTATAAAAAAATACAACCAGTAAATTTGATCATAATGACATAATGATTTGATACAGGGTGTAGAGAAACTACCCAGTAGTAGAACTGTATAATAGAAATTTAAGAGAAGTATACATTGATTTCAGGATCTTCTAAAGTAAACTAAAAATTATTGTTATATTTTAGAAACTATGGAGGAGGATATATTATCACTCAATTATATTATATTAATTGAACATTATTGTGACTTGCTAAGGAAGAAAGACAAGTTAATGTATTATAATGTATGCTCAGAATGTGTATAATTAATTGTCATAATAACTTACTAATAGAAAAAAATATAATGAATCAGAATACATTCATACAGTTTTTTTCTTAAGGTAGTTGAAATTAGAATAGACATACAATATGCAAATTATATTAATTATTAAATATTAGGTTTCCTAATGAACTATGAGTATGATGCAAAAGGGTGTATCCTTTATTTACAGAAAATATTACTCCTTTTTTTCTAGCGATGAGAAAAAATGTTTAAAAGAACTCTTTGTAAAGGGGAACGGTTCCAGGAGTATATGGCTTGAGGTGGACGGTAAAGGTTCATTAAGATTGAGAGTACATTAGGAGGGGAGAGGTAGTTAGTAGTCTGCCTCATATTAGGCACCCTACACCTGCTTCCAACCACCCCCAGTGGTCAACTCTCTCACGTAGTATCTACCATCTCTCAGCTATATATATATAATCATTATTGACGTCTCGGATATTTGTCCTGTGGTTTTATAATTGTTATTGCAAATTAGTTTCCGACTACTTACAATGTAAATATGCATTG
>NW_027106849.1:1988023-2002315 GCF_000696795.3 Halyomorpha halys | reverse complement strand
GGGGGAGGAGAAGCGATAAAAAATACTTTATTGTATTCATTTTGATAACAGAATTTAAACTAATGCTAATCTTAATTATCCGCCTAATCAAATCTACCAAGAAAAGCTACGATTAATTTTATTTGTTTGTAATTTTTTTTACAAAATTCACACCTTCAGTTCAGCTTTCCACTTATAATGGCCTATTAATTGCATAAAAATCTCAGTAGTCACATATCATTAACTTCGAAGAATAATGATACTATGAAACAATACAATACAATTATCCAATCTCAATCATTTATTCAGAAAAATGCATGATTAATCAAGAATAGAATCTGAAGGAAACACTGGACATGTTTTAGAGTTTTTCTTATGTTTAAAATATTTTTTAAGGATAAATTTCTGTTAATATCATAAAGCGTGTAATGGGAAAATAATAAAGAACTAACTGTTATCAAAAATCGATAAGAAGGTGGGAAATAAAAAGCAGACAATATTTATTAAGGTTTAAAGTTGTTAAATATTTTCTAATCATAATTTTCCAAAATAAATCATAGAAACTTTCAAGTATTGATAAACGATAAATAACAAATTATGTTAAAAAAAAAAATAAAGAAGTAAATATGACACTATAATGATACGTAAGATTTCTAAAGAAAACTACTCATTAGTAACACCCATATAAAACTTATACTCTTAGGAGGTCTAGAGGCCATATTCTTTTCAAGTCTCTCGGAGGATTATCAGGATAGGAGGGGAAGTAGGTTCAGTCCAAATTGACTACATATGGAACATATAGATTTTTACGCATGATTTTAGTAATGACGAATTGAAAATATTAGGAAGAATTGGACTCGGTAGGCATTCGATGATTTCAGTGGAACTCCTAACGTCAACTCCAGATTAGGCATGTTAATTAGTCTTTTATAATAAATAGGGAGCTTGGAATGTTTGCATAGAAAGTGTCATAACGTTGGAACCAACGTATAGTTTCTATATATTAGTACTCAAATAATTATTTTTAAAACCTGTATCACGTGTTCACACCGGCCTATATAGGTTTGTTCTTTCCCAGTATTACTCCGGGCCTCCACCTGCATTGCGTGTGCCTTAAAGTGCGCTGTTCTCTTCTGTTAGACGTTTCATGTAAACTTTCATACCCGCCACCACATATCCCTGTTTCGTCTGCGTCTCAATGTGCGCTTGGCCTTATGTGAGTGTTTCAAGTCCCTGTTCATCATGTATATTTTAAGGAATATTAAACTAAAAAACTAGGTCTGCGACCAAAGGCAAAATTTATTTGGCCAGGGATTTGTTAGGAATTGTATTAATTATTTTGTTACTCCCTAACCACCTAAACCCACTAGTTTCTAACCTTGCTTCCTCTTCCATTCCTGGAAATTCTCCGAGGCGCCTGAAAAGAAGATGGACTCGTGACCTTATAGTGTAAAATGTTTTTAGAGTTCTACTACTGGGTAGTTTCTCTACATGCTGTATCATATCATTATCATTATGTCATTATGATCAAATTTACTTGTTGTTTTTGTTATACAGTTGTAAATATCAATAAATAAAAAATAAAAATACAATTATTTTGTTATAATACTCTGTAGCTATTTGATGTGTGATATTTAAAGAATATTCGATAACTCAGTAATTTATCACCATCCCTTGTTTAAAAAAATATTATTCTTTTTAATCTCGGTTAAGTTGATTTTTGATCTGTAGTATCTATTAATACTCATTAGTTAGTTATTTATCTATCGTTGGAACACCACGTGTTTTAAATTGATAATGATTATCTTTTCAGATTTAACATAAATGAATAATGGACCGAGGTCATTACGAGCAATAACTACCCCTAACACAACAGTAGCGATATCCAACATCCAAACAGCTGCTCCTAAGGAGATAAGGCAGTACGTGACGCTTAATACAAGTCCGAAGCCGGCTGTAAAAGAACTGTCTCGCATATTTGCCTAATTTCCAATGCACCCCTCACCGCAGTAGCTTGCATATTTCACGTACTTGTGTAGGCATAAATAGTGTTAGTGCGGCTGTGAATGTAGCCACTGGATTAGCCAGCTCGCTTCTACTAACTCTCTGGGGTCGCCCTGCCCCTCCCTTGGGAAATAAACACGGAGTAATGAACACTTATATTACTAATAAACTATAAACAATAAAATAATTTATTTCCATTGGACATAAATATTATCGTTACAAAAATAAAATAAGTAAATAAACTTAGTGGTGCGTGATTGTGGCCAGATCACCTTCTTACATGACTACAAAAGAAACCGAGTATTTAACTCTAGATTCTAGCGCTTTAACTGTTGTAGTAGCACAGATTATTATAAATAAAATTAATACTGGACAAACTTTAAGGTGTTACAAAATTTAATTAAATTATATGCCTTAACATGTGGTAGGAGGAGCGCGGTGGCACCTTGGTAAGGCACTATGCTACTAATTCCAAGGACCCAGCTTTGAATCCAGCTAGACAGAAAATTGTTTTAGGTTACATTGTAGCCGTGAGACATTCCTATGGGTTCTGGAGCCCTCCTGGGGTCAGCCTCATAAATTGGATGGCCTTAATTGGGTAAAAATCTGGAGGTCGAGTGTGATTCTGACCGAATCACCTCCTTGCACAACAATTGGTCACCTTACAAAGTACTGAGCCTAACAAAGTACTGTTACAAGGTTACTGTAAGGGGTTCCTTACAATGTGCTGAACCCCTGACTCTTCATGGGTTGTAGTGGTACACATTTTAATTTTTAATTTTAATATGAGGTAGGGAAACAATTTAAATCTATCATACTTTTTTAACAAAACAAACAATCAGAATGAATACGCAGAAAACGTGAGGAGCTAAGCTTCTTCACTGAGGTAATTGTTTCATATTTGTTTGCTTCTAGAACAATTATAAAGTGATTTAATAGGTCATTGTTCGGATACTGAGAATGGGCTAGTATTTTCGCTAGTATTCCCTAAGAAAATAATACAAAAAGGAGATAAAAATTGCTGGTATGGAAATTCCAAAAAACAAAGCAATTCGTTCCATAAATTCAGACACCATTTGGACATAAAAAGATGATGTAAAACAAATGCACACTAGATACAGTTCATCTTTCAAAAACAATCTAAAAAGAACACGCCAAATGAAGAGAGTATTTCAGTCCAAGACAACTCAACTCATATTGCACAAATCAGTACTATTTAATATAATATCAACTATCAATGACATTGCTGACATCACACATTTTTCAAATAATTTAATCTTTTAGTGCCTCAAATATAGGAGATAAAATTAAGTAAAAATAAATAAAGTTAGATGACTCGTTTAACTTGAAAATCTATATAACGATTCGGATTATAAAAGATTCTTAAACAAAATATTTAAAATTTACTATAATTCTGAAAATTGCATTTAAAAGTTGAAACATGTCAATCGGAGCTTGTTTTCCAGTAAAGAGACAAAAAAACTATGAAGAAATAAAAAATATATACAAATTTCCTTTAACTCTTTTATCCGTCATTCCATTAAAATTTATTAGTCTACGCTTACAATTTATGGACAATATATATTAGGCTTTTTTTTTTTTTACTTTTAAAAATTTATTAATTTATGGATATCTATGTTTTTTGGTGTGCTGAAACTGAAAAAGAACTCCATTTTATTCGATGACGTAATGAATTTTCCCTGACCTTTGGTACGTAATACCACGGATAGCACAAAATTAATGAAATATTGTTAATTTTATTTCCTGAATATTTGTTTTTGTTTTTTGGAAACATTAAGTAAAAATTCGTATTTAATTAATTTCAAACGTAATATATTTCAATAATATACTGTGGAAAGTACATTTGTGAGAAAAATGGAATAATAATTTGTAGAGAAAATTATAAATCTCAAAATACTTGTTAGGTACGTACATAATTATATAATGTTATTATTACTAATATTTGATGATATCTGAACTGCTATTTTTAATTTTTTTTTCAATGTTTCAAGTATATTTCTAGGCTGTTTATATATGAATTTTCAAAAAAAACAAATGTTGACATTTTTTCGTTTGCCAGAGAGAGTGAATTTACACATATTTGAAAATAAATTTTAAACACTTATTATTCCGGTGTAATTTGATTAACTTGAAATATTTCCGTACCGTTGGATATATGAGATTTCTTTTTTTTTTTTTTCTGATTATGATGAAGTATAGATGTGCATTACTTGATGGTAATTGAAAATCACTCAAATAATTTAATGAATTTATGTTATAAATTTTCTTATGTCTTAATTCATATTTACCTCGTTTAGCCCAAACCTTGTGAGTCCATATAAATTTACTATCAAAGCTATTGGTAGAGAAAACTATATGGAAAAGTCCCCAATACTATTGTATAGATCTCTTAGGCTAATATACTAAATCCACTATTGCTAAAACCCAAGTTTTACAACTGATAAAAATGTAACTCATTAGTGTTTCTTTTTTTACAAAATTCAAAAACTATCATTTTTTTTTTAACGTAAATGATATTTAAAGTTTTATTTATTTATTGGTTAAATCTTTTCAGAATTCCTTGTAGGAAAAAAATGAACTCTCTCAAGAACTTTTAACATTATGAAGGCTGATCGAATTATATAAAGAGGCCACGTCAATCCAACGGTAATTCTAGCAGCGTCAGTCGCCTGTCTTTTCCCCTGTAAATGAAGCTTAACGAAATACTTAAAAAAAAATCTCTTATGGTACAATAAGTAGATAAAATAAATATAATAAAAATATGTTAAATTAATAATGCTCAGTATATTTACACACATCGATATAGAAAAAAAGAAGAACATGTGAAGGGCTATGGGTCCATTATTTTTTAAATTGTACGTCATGATAAAAAGTGATGTGGTCTCCCATACTGAATGAAATAAAACATAATTGACAGAATAATAATCTAACAACTTAAAATAGATCGCACATTGATTAAAGACCAATGGATTTTAATGATGATGATGATGTGAATTACATGGAAAGAAATCGAATCTTCACGCTTCTTTTTTCTTCTCCGCACTCTATTTTCCCTCTCTTCTGTTGCCGGAGGGCACTTCAGAAATGTCTCTATTCACTCTTGGTTTTTCACTGAATTCAAAAAGAAGGGAATACCTGCTTATAGAAAAGATGACTCTCTCATGCCTCTAGTGTCTTCTTCTTCCCAATGAGTTTGCTAGAGGTGGTATGGTTTCACAGTTGGCCACATGATAGTAGTGCCTACTAGCCCCACATTCAGACTTTCGGTTTTTCGGAAATATTCTAATATAGATATTAAATATTCAATTTAATATTTAATATTAAAATAAATTAATTACAACATTTAATTTTTGTTGATAAATATGACAGAATAAGTAAATGATATTTTCCATTTAGCCAATCATGTATATCATGTATATAAAGTTATTACATTTATGTTTATCCTGAATATTTATAATTATATCAAAGGTGTTTTCACATTATCCGACACTAGTTCCGTTAACAGATGTAATCTCTGACGGTGCCCTATACAGTTGGTGTACACACTTACATCCATACATACTTACATTACATACATCCATGTATTTCTACGTGCCGTATTTGATACGCTCCGTGTCTTGTAAAACAATCTATAACCATTTTATGATATATTATATCTCGGCTCTTAACTTCCACATAGCAACGTATACAATTATCTTTCATTTTGGATTATTGGTTCAACTAAACTGCATTGACTTATAGTATTTTTAAAAAACAAATATTTAATTTTTTTATACTGGTTGTTTAAAATAATATTGCGGCCGCTATTAAAAAGCTAATTAAATCCCCCTACTAATTTTCTCTAATCATTTAATTATCATGAATGTCGTTATCTTCGCAAACGTCATCCCATTATCAGCATGATTATTTATTCGATCATAGTAATTTAAATAAACGAAGTAAATTTAGCCAGCGCTGTTAATTCTAAATTAATTGATTAATTGATATTTAAATTCTTTCTATTGCAATTCTATTCCTCAAAAGCACAGAATATTCTCCATTCTTTCTAATTTAGCATGATTCAATTTATTAATTTTAAATATTTATTTAATCTTGTTTTTATCTATTTATTTAGTTTTTTGATCTCACTTTTTATTCAACTGGTTTTGCTTTACTAAGCCGTGTAGATAATGTACCATATTAATTGTTGGAGTGATTAAAAAAAAATCCTTCTACTCTAAGGGAATCATTTGTTCACACTGCTCTCATGGAAAGCCAAAGAATTATTAATTTTTTTTTTATCAATGTTATATAAAAATGAAAGAAATAAAATAAAACTGTACTGCTGCAACTCATGGAGGGCCAGGGATGCAGTAATTTTAAAAGAAGTTCTATTAATAGTCCTGGAAATAGGTATAAACTAATGGTTGTGCAGGGAGGTGATTTGTCCAGAATACAAAGGATTGCCTTACGGCAACAGCGGAGGATTAAATAATTGTCTGTTGTATAATATAGTTACATTCAAAACCGGGTCCTTGTAGTTAGTAGCACAGTGACTTACCACTAAGCCACGCCGCTCTTCATCTATCTTACATATGCTTATCAGATTATATATATATATGTATAGATTTTACAGAATTTAAATTTGATATTTTTCTCTTTCAAAACAGTAATTTCTTGATCAATCGTTAGTGAACATAGATGAAGATATTGTTTCTTGAAAGTTTATTCACAGAATCTAGCGTAAAAATAGAATTATTTTATAAGTAATAACTTCAGGATTGTTTATAATATGGTCAATAATAAATGAACAAATATATATAGTTGTTAATTACTGTAACACATAACTGTGTAAATTAATTAACGTAAAATGTTCATAGTTCGTTTAGGCTCTGTGCTAAATAATAAGAATCGTGTATAATACCTTTATGTTAATGAATATAATATTTTATTGTGGTTCTATCTCTGAAACAAGCAAAGAATATTTTATTGTATGTATTTATTGTTTTATGATAAATATCTGAAAGACAATAAAAGTTCATAAAGACATGACGAAGGTCTTATGAACGTCCCTTCCAATCCAGAAACTTGTCAATTTAAGAGAATTAGAAATCCCCTCAGTTGTTTGTCGCTCGTTAAACAAATTGACAATAAATTGAATTTAATGTCCCTTACTTAAATTAACTGGAAACTTTCTTGTAGCAGTCAACTTCGCCGAGGAAGTTGGGCGCTGACCCTGCTTGTGCAGTCCAAATTGGATTAAATCTTGGCCTAACTTACTATTCCCCTCAACTTACTTTACTTACTATACAATTGTTTACAACTTACAGGATCTGTAGCTTTCCGGTATTATTGGTGAATTCAGTGTTTCTTTTGGGTTATACTCTCAATGAAATCTAACGTATCTTGATAAAATTAATTATGTTGCTTAACGTAATATCTTCTACTGAAAGAGTTTTTTTAGAAACTAATTAGAAATAATGAATGAATAATACTCTTCCTTGTTTAAATTATATTTTAGTTCATTACAATGAAAACAATGTTTCGGGGTTGTCACTCCATCTTCAGGTTGCTAGAAACAAATTCTTAAATAAATTTGAAATACTATTTTACAATATTTTATAAACTATTTACCTGATTAATATCTCTATCTAATCCATAAGTTACTCCTTATTAGTATCATCAAGCTAATATTAACATATTATTGTCGATAAGTAAAACATTCTATGATAATTAACTATTGCATTTTATAAATAAGAATAAATAATTCCCTTCCTGAATGTTATCTTTAATTATGATCACATCTAGATAGAACCGAACCAACCTTCTCCTACTTCTTATTACTCAAAAGAAGAACAATTTAAAAACATATATTATTAAAAAGCAAATCTTTATTTAATAACAGTTCAACAAAGTATTAAATAAATCTAAACTCTATAACTATTGTACAACCTTAAATTGTTAATTTATTTACAATATCTATATATATCTGTGCATAAAGTCTTGGTGTCTTTTTTAAAATTGATTGTATTGTCCATGTTCTTAGTGATGTATACTGCTTCTATTTTTTTTCTGTTTCTACTATGATTCACTGTGTCTAATATTTCTAGATTATTAAAATCAAATTCATGTTTATATTTTATACTGCCTTGTGCCATTGCTTTTGTGTTGATGTTTTTAATATATTAATTTTAGATAGTACATTAAACTATCTTTGATTTGAGAGGTAATGGACAGCTGTATATCAAATATTGCCTAAAATATAGTTTTTCATAAATCAACATTTTTTTTAAAACAACTAGAAATCAAAATTTTGTGAATTTTGTTTTAGCAAATATCATGAAAACTACTACACCTACAAAGATAAACATTATAACATACTTTATGGCACATTAAACTAGCTTTGTGCTAATATTCATCAGTATGTCTCATAGTTCCTGATTTCCCACTATAAATTCACTAACTACAGATTTTTCAGTATACATTTCATGCAATGTCTAAGCTAATTATTAAATATCATCATAATTTATCCAGTAAGAATGGAATAAATATCTATAATTCATAAAGGAAATGGATAATATTAATTATTAACCACGTCGAATATGTTTTACTTCGTACCTGAAATTATTTTTTATGACTAAAATATGTCGTAATCTCTCTCGACTACATCCTCTCCCCTCCCTTTCCATTAGTACCCAACACTTAAATCTCCAAAACCTCCCTGTTCACATCTGAGACCTTATATTCTTATTAGCATGACATTATCTACATAGAGGAGATATGTAAATATTTGCATTATGTTAGAATGGAAGGCAGGGCACTGTTTAGGTAGGGCTCCTCTAACCATTCCTCATGGTTGAGTCATAGGGCGGGATTAGGAAGCTAAGTTCTTTGGTGCTTCTGCTCGGCGTTCTGCACTGGAATCCACTACTAGATTTGAATATGTGCCTGGAATGCCTGGAATCTGAGTAGCAGGTCCTCCCTTAAATTAGGGGAAAAATGTCTGCATTTCAGCAACTCTATTCGGTATACTCTAAATAATAGGGTTATTAATGATGTAATACTTAAGGGCAAGAAAAAATTGAAGAAATTATAGGTTTTTACACAAAGGTCTCTTCAGTTACTTTAATTAATAATTCCAATGAGGAAATACTGGAGTATTTTAATTTATAAAAATATAAAGTATATGGATAAAGAATGTATAAAGTGTTAGTCTTAATTTATTTTTGATACATTTTCGGGTATAGGTCTCACCTCTCCTTCTGTAGACACATCTGACACTGAAAACTAATCTTTAAACAATTATTGCTGACGTTTTGGTGTTTCTGTTACAATTAAGATTTCGAACGAATGGAAGGTCAACTGAAGAAAAAAATAAAACAATTATAGCCGCAAGCAAATAAGAAATTAATAAATTTTTAAGCTCATCTTGTGTTTTATGTGTCTTCATATTTTGCGTTACTGTCAAATGGAAGGATTTAATTAATACATAAAATCATTAATAGGGTGAACTGACAAAGATAATTTTTAATACTCGAATAATAACTTCTTATTTTTCAATAAACTAATTCTTATAATAAATAACTATGAATAACTTATAGGTGAATAACTGAATAGAAGAGTGCAGAAGGAAACTAAAACAACATAGTTTACAAGAGTGGGGTCTTCTTGAACCAAGAGAATTCTTCTAATGATTGTAGGGGAATAGACTAAACCAAAAAAGATATTGCTAACACCTGTCAATCGCAAGACTACTTGAGCATATTCTTAAAACGTGAAATTTTATAGTCAAAATTTTTTTTAACGAATTTATTGAATATTAATAATATAATAACTTGAATTTCCACATTAGGACGGTGCATTACTAAATAATTCATATATTGAAAAAGGAGCTAACGATTTTCAGGTCGATTCCACTAACAAGGAGGGCTACGCACGTGGTTACTTATTAAAATGAAGTATGTTTTTGGTCATACTTGATCGGAAAATATTAGACGTGTGTCTGAGGGTTCTAGCAAATGCGCCCTAGGAACCGAGAAAAAATGTTTATTTTAAATTTATGTTAACACCTATGCTCTGCACATAGTGATTAATTGATATGAATCGATTTTTTTTGTAGAATAATCGTATTAAATGGGCTTCTAGAAAACTACCCAAAAAAAAAGTGTGTCAAAAATTACAAAATCCAAAAGTCACTTCCAGTAAAGTGGACCAAATCAATTTTAAAATTCAGTATTGGTGTCTTTTGAATTTTCATATAATTCGAAAATTAGAATGTTTAGGTCTTGATTTCCGGAGAATACTTTCTTCTGCTTATGTTCACGAAATAAATTCATTACTCCTTACATTGTAATCTAAATCCAACGTAATTAAAACCATTAGAAAGCTAAATTTCCACTCATTAAAGCTATGTCAACATCTTTTAAATTTAAAATATCAGTTTCAAATAAAGAAAAAATTCTCAGACGTATTTTTTTATAGCTCCGGTTCTGATTCGTTAACAGTCCAATCTGTATCATTTTATGCAGCTTAGAGGGCCTTAAGCTCTATTTAGGATTCGTTCGTGGATTAGCACGATTAGTGCTAGAAGATTAAACTATAGTGCTGGTGTTATTTCAATTTTGTGATTTTTAAGAACAATTCGAATTGAGTAAATTGAAAATTTAGAGTAATCAATTTTTATTTTTTTATTAAAACGAACTTAGCAAAAAAAAAAAAACAACGTAAGATTCGTTTTTAGGCTTCTCAAAGCCCTTAAATATGAATTTTCATAAAATGCAAAAAATATTTTACTTGGCAACGTCTAAATTGTTTCAGTAATTTATCCAGTATCACACTAAGTTACTACCGACTAACGTTGCAGAGTGGGACAAATAAAATATTTTTGTATTTTATGTAAATTCATAGTTAGGGGTCGTTGAGGACCCTAAAAACGAATCTGACTTGCTTTTCTGTGAAGAATTTTTTTTCGGTCTACTTTATAAAAAGCGATTTTGTTTACATTTAAACTCACTTAATAACATTGAATATTTATTTTTGTTAATCTACAAAAAACAAATTAATTCGTGTGTTATTTACCCACAATGACATAATAAAAGCACAATATTGAAATAATTTAGACCCACAAAATTATTTCATTATGTAGAAATAAAGTTGTTATTCGTTTTTGCATGAACTAGAACCGGAGATAAAAAATAAAACGATAGTGAAAATTTTCTTTATTTGAAACTGGCTTTTTTGTCCATATAAAGCCATAAAATCAAAAATATATTGATATGGCTCTAAAGTGGGGAAATGGAACTTTCCAACAGTTATCATTAAGTTGGATTTGGATAAAATTATAAGGAGTTATGAATTAATTTCGTGAAAGTGAAACATCGGCGGGAAAAAAGATCATCTAAAAATTTCTAATTTTCAATTTATGTTCGTTTTTGAGTTTCAAAAGATACTAAAACCAAATATGACTTTATTTTTCCCATACAAAATTCTTTAGATAGTTTAAAATGATTTAAAAAACACGGAGAAAGATCCAAATAAAACAGGACTAGTGCAGCATACAACCCAAAACTAGCATACTTTTGATTTTGATAATACTATGTATACTACATAAAGAAAATAATACATTCAAAAGAAAAATACTTGAGTCCATTTACATATTAGAAAATATTAATTACACAGTGAATTGTATAACAGACACAAGCAATCTGAACCAACACTATGCAGAGATTTTAAGTAAAATTAATTTATGAAAAATATGGGATAAAATTAATGTTGTAATTATAATTAACCTCGATAAGAATTTTAATAGTGAAATAAAAAGCTAATTTAACCAAAATATAATTGTAATAAATAATTTAAATGTTTGACCTGAGTGTTGGGAAGGTTACAAATATTATTGAGATAAATTTTACTGTTGACTGTGATAAATAATTTTAATTTTTAATTTAATTTGAAAAATTGAATAATTAGATAATTAGGTATAATCAAAATTATATCGTTCCCTAAAGTTTTAATGTCTCAGAGGGTAATTTAAGGACTGATAGAAATGACCTGGACAGAATAGGATGCATAAAGTAGTTTTTTAAATGTTTTGGTTTTAAAATTGTATTAAGGTATGATAATTTATAAATAATATTGTTATTTGTTTAGAATTGTTGAACATCGTAAGTGTAATAAAAGCTGTTTGTAATAGATTGTCCTTTAGGATGGCCGTATTGGCCGAAACAAATGGAATCAAAATGTTTTGAGACTAAAATGGATAAAATTGTATTTATTTAAATAATATTAACCAGTCTCAAGAAAATGTTAAGATTATAAATAAATTAAACTTAATGAGTACAAATCATAGCCTTGCGCGTTGCTATAACAAATAATCTAAATTTTCCTAATAATTTGGAACGGATTTCTCAACTTTCCGGAGTTATTGGGCGTACCCCTAGAAATTTTGATTTTTCCTAAACACTTTTGAAAAACTGGCTCCTCTAAATAGCATTTATAAGCAATTTTGAATACAATTATCTTTTTTGAGTAATGCTTCAGAATGATTTTCGTAATTTCAGGTACTCAAATTTTCGTTTTTTTAAGTTATAAGGGGATGAACTCCCCTTCTTTTTTTCTTCACGATGTATGTGATCAGAGCCTTTTGCGGATCAAAGTGAATTGAAACTGGAATTAATGTATTGCGGTCCGATCTAAAAACGTAAACTAGTAGACAAAGAATTACAAATTGCTGATCAACATAGGTACTTTATTTAATTTACATTCTAACATTGTGGCTTCTGATTCACTTTCTTGTTAGAGCATGCTATAGGCCATACATGTAGCGCATATTCACTGTTTTATAATCCACCCAGCCTCTACCATTTTGATGAAAAATAAGTAAAACCATCCTGTACTTTTATTGAGAATGGTAAAAGTGTAGCTCAAAAACGAGAAAGAAAATTTCATTAGACTCGTTTCTCAATGGACTGAATGATAGCTATGGAGTGAATGGAGTGGGGAAGAGAGGCGGTGAATAAATAGTAAGAGGGAAGAGACAATGCAACTCCAAAAGCATGCACTCACCAAGGCATCAAAGGATCTCTTTTCAGCTCTCTTAGGGGCTTTTCATAACTCTCTCCCCAAATTGGAATTCTTCAATTCAATTTTAAATTACTTCGTTCAACTTCCTCTGTGTTTTCCCCATTTTCTCATATCCGTTTTTCATTACTCTTCTATTTTTTTTATTTTTTGCTGTTTGTGATTTACGTCTTTAAAAAATACAGGGTTGTAGCAGTATTATATGAACCGTTGAAAACAAAGGTCGTGTAAATCATTCTGTTCAAATCTCAATTAATTATCATACAAACATAATTCATTATTTAGTTAATTAGTGAGTTAATACTTGGGATTGACTAGTTTTGACAGAAAAAAATATTTGCTCTTGCCAAAAAAATATAGAACTTACTCTGAAGTTTTGCCTATCTCAAAACACCAGGATTGACTTATATAAATTTTGTATAATGGATTTTTAACTTCAATCCAATAATTTTGAATAAGTTGGTTATTCAAGGCTCTAAAAATATATTATATCTAAAACCACTGAAAATTCTTTATTATGCCATCTTCACAGCGTCAAAAATACATTTTGTGCCAGACAAATGGATTATCATGGACAGCTTCAGATTCCTTATTTAAAACCAAATATTGGGCCTGGTGTTATTTTACCTTTTACTCATTGTCTTTTTTTCCACCAAATTTCCATTGTGTTTCTCATCTTGATAAGGTTATTCCTCCCAAGGTTCTCTCTCTTCCTATTCGTTCCATGTGGCTGATATCCTAACAATCTCACCTGCTCGGTTGTTATTTTCGGGTTCTCTGTGATGGTGTGGACGGTGGATACGGTCCAGTCTATTTAAATTAGTGTGATATAAGGACTTTAATATAATACAATCAATTTTTTTTTTTATCAGTACCGTTAAAAGAATTTCCTCATTTTTTTTTTGGAACTTTTATATATATATATGTGTTATGCCTCTTCAGAACATTTCGCAATATTTTTAAAAATCTTATATTAATTTTATTCAGCATATTTCAACATACTTTGTTTACCTGGATACAGTAAAGCCAAAAGGAGAGTAATGTATTTGAGATTTTCACATTTTTGCCCATTTTCTGTTTATATATTTTTCTTTTTGAAAAAAATTATAAAATTAAAAAGTCGGATCCTATATTTTTTTTATTTTTATTTTATTTATTTATTGATATTTACAACTGTATAAAAAAATACAACCAGTAAATTTGATCATAATGACATAATGATATGATACA
>NW_027106849.1:1982865-1984013 GCF_000696795.3 Halyomorpha halys | reverse complement strand
AATATCGGGTTCGGGCTAGATCGGTTACATATGGAACATTTAGGTCTTTATGGATGGTTTTATTAGTAACAAAATAAGGAGGATTGAGGATCCTATATTTAATTTATTTTTAGGCATTTTAAGTTGATATTCCCATTTTGAATTATTTTATATAAAATATTTTTATGTTTTAACATCACGGCGATGCAATATAGCTCAGAGAATAAGACACTTTGTTCAGAACTCTTAACTAACTAACTCGAACCGGTATCCAGGTTGGAATTCGGCTGTGGAATATAATTATTTATTTTATTACTGTGGCTGTGAGCAAATTGTGAACCTCATTGTTAACCATTGTTCCAAAAACAATACCTGCTTAGAAAGTACTGAACTCCTGACCCTTCATGGGTTGTAGTAGTAAAGTTTTTTTTTTAAAAAAGATATGTTTTCGTGGAGGATTAAGATAAATTCCAACAAATCCCATCAAATCACCTTTACCCTTCATCGTAAACCTAATGACTGCCCTACAGTTTCATTTAATGATGTTACTCTTACCCCTGTCGAACAGATCTGCTACCTTGGACTACATTTGGACAAACGATTAATCTGGAATCCTCACACAAAGACTGAAGAGACAGGAAACTGCACGTCGATTTCGACTGTTCTACGATTCTATAGGACGTACTAGACAAACGGTCTAAACTTCGAACACATTGCAAAAGACTGATCTAAATGACTGTAATAAGGCCAGTCTGGACATATGGAGTTGAGCTTTGGGGCTCCACTAAACTTCGAATTCCTCTCGTATTCTATCCTTACAATCCAAAATCCTTCGTAAAATCCTCAATGCTCCTTACTTTGTCACTAATAAAATCATACAAAAAGACCTTAATGTTCCCTAAGTTACCGATCTAGCCCGAACCAGATATCACTCCTTCCATTATAAACTCCCTAACCACTCAAACCCCTCTAGTTTCTAACCTTACATTCTCTTCCATTCCTGACAATCCTCCGAGGCGCCTGAAAAGAAGATATCCACGAGACCAGCTAATGTAAAATGTCATTAGAGTGCTACCGATGGGTAGTTTCTCAACACGCCTGTAACACTCCAATTTAACTTAGATCAGATTTACTAAATGTATTATAATGTACAGTTGTAAATAGCAATA
>NW_027106849.1:1962759-1982695 GCF_000696795.3 Halyomorpha halys | reverse complement strand
AGCAAATGATTAAGTATATATTTTGATTTTTATCACATAGGAATCCCATACCTAATTATAAACAAAGGTTAAATGAAGATGAGAAAGGGAGGTAAAAATTATTTTTCTGAATTTCAATTAAATAAGTTAATATTTTATCACACATGAGAAGCTGTTAAAAGTTGAGCTGTTCAAAAGCGATTGTGTTGAGAGACAATGTTTTATATGAATTATTTGGTTTGTGAATTCTGGATCTCATCGCCCGTGAGCTAATTAAGATAAAATTAGTTTTAATTACAGAAATCCTTTGTTCTGAGAGGAGAATTATGAGGGCAAAGTTTAATCAAATTCTTTTTGAAATGCTATGAACCGTATGTCGGGGCAGCAGAGCGTGTGACTGGATGGCTCGGGGGCCTGCTTGGAACAGTACTCGCACTCACACAAAGCCCTTGCAACCCAACTGCACCTTCGCTTTACAAAAGCCGACTCAATGCCTCAACTTTCCGCATAAGAAGCTGTTCTTTAGAAAAGTTGGGCAGTGTTGTGCTAGGACCTTTGTCACAGTTGAGCTGAGGACAATGCTCCCCGCCAACCCCCGTCTTCATTAGCTTTAAAATCAAATCCTCTCCCGACTGAATGTCGTCTGCTTTTAATGGCTGTTCAGTTTTATTTCAAAGTTCTGTTTAAGACCTCTAATCCCAGAAACAACGGATTTCGAGATTTATAGCTGTACTTTTGGCCAGTGTTATCCAAAGGAAGATTAGATTTTCAAAACCTCATCGGTAAAGAATTGTATGGGTTGAAGTTATTGTTAACGGACATAAAGGTAAATTCTCTTGTCTAGAATAGGAGGGAACTCATTTGAATACTAAAAGAAAAACTGTGAACAACAAAGCCCCGTTTCTTAAGTTTTATTTTCCTCTCATTTGGTTTGGAAAACATTCAAAAAGTGATTTAATTGTTTCCTTGTTCATTTAGTATGAAATATTCATTCAATCATATTTATTTCAGACATCCTGAAAATTTCAAAATCGTTGTTCAAAGGTTATATAATAAATGCAATGGTAACAACTTTTTCTGATGACTTTCAATGCACTCCATAAAATCTCTTATTTTCAGCGATAAAGCAATTGAAGATATAAATTCGGTTTAAGGAGCATCTCATTAATTATAGCTCAAGTCAAATTAAAATTGCTTAAATTATATTTTAATCAACTCCACCATTTTGGACTGAAGGCAATTGAATATCTATCTTGTCTAGTATAGGGCACCCAAGAAATATTTTTTTTTTTAATAACTTTATTGAAATTTACAGCTGTATATTACATAACACATTCAGTAAATATGGTCTTAGTTAAAATGGAGTGTTACAGGCGTGTAGAGCAACTACCCACTGGTAGCACTCTAATGACATTTTACATTAGCTGGTCTCGTGGCCATCTTCTTTTCAGGCGCCTCGGAGGATTGTCAGGAATGGATGAGGATGCAAGGTTAGAAACTAGGTGGTTTGAGTGGTTAGGGAGTTTATAATGGAAGGAGTAATATCTGGTTCGGGCTAGATCGGTTACATAGGTAACATTAAGGTCTATATGTGTGATTTTATTAGTGACCAAGTAAGGAGCATTGAGGATTTTACGAAGGATTTTGGATTGTAAGGATTGAATACGAGAGGAATTCGAAGGTTTCGTGGAGCCCCAAAGCTCTCTCCATATGTCCAGATTGGCCTTATTACAGTCATATTGATCAGTCTTTTGTAATTTGATGATCTACCTTGCCTTGTATAGGACACCCAAGCCCATCCAATGTGTAGGAAGTTTAGAACGTGTGTCTTGTAAGTGCTGTAATAGTCGAAATCGGCATGTAGTTTCCTGTCTTTTCAGTCTTGTGTGAGGATTCCAGGTTAATCGTTTGTCCAGATGTTGTCCAAGGTAGCGGATCTGTTCGACAGGGGTAAGAGTAACATTATTAAATGGAACTGTAGGGCAGTCGGTAGGTTTATGACTAAGGGTAAAGGTGATTTGAAGGGATTTGTTGGAATTTATCTTAATCCTCCAATTACGACACCATTCTTCGAGGGCTGTGATATGGGATTGGAGAGTTTGGGATACAATTAATGGGTTATTATTAACTGCGAGCACACATGTGTCATCGGCATACGTGGTGAGAATAGAGTTAGGATTGGTTGGAATGTCAGCTGTATAGACGGTGTAGAGGATGGGACCAAGGATAGTACCTTGAGAAACATCAGCGGACTGAGAATAGAGGGACCTTTTATTTAAAAAAACAGAAACAAAAAGTTCTAAATAAAACCGGTAAATGAAGACATGCATAAATTACCCAAGATAATTGATTATTTATCTATTTTCTTTCAGCCTTGAGATTCATCGAGATAATTACACCATTTTAAAATATTTACGGAAGACGGGAAAAGTAGTATAAGTTAGAAAATGCCAAAAAGAGGTTAAGTATTTTCAAGAGCTGAACATATTGAAGTTTGCTTATTTATAGTATTGTGTATTCATAGAATATATATGCGATACATAAACAAAACGAATATTTGAATAGATAGATGATATAAAGTGATGTAGGCCATATAGTAGGGATCATTTGCACATGTCTAGGGAGTCACATCTATGACATAGTTGGTTGCTTTTATAATTCCTTTAGATGTAGCATGACAAGACGATTCGAGCGGGCGTTGAGAAGTATTAAATAATAATGACCATTAGAAGGACGATTGCTAATGGGCCGTTGACATTTGAGAGGCCCCGCTATCTCGTGCCCTATTAGTAGGCACCATAACACCGGCTGATAAGAAACATGAGAGGGATTTGGCTAAGCCTTTCAATATTCAATGGCAACACGAGCCCTTCCTCCCCAATACCCTCTCCCATTATCTCCTTCACTATCCCCCTTAATTATGTATCAGTTAATTATTTTTATCTGGATTAAGCTGAAACTAAATCTCTTCCAGATCCTTTGTCGCTATTAATTAATTATGATACTCCATTGTAAGGATAACAATGGAGTTAGAAATTCTGATATTTACAGTGCAAATCCATGTTCATAATTTTTTAATATTTCTAATAGTATAGCACAAAAATAATATATTTAAAAGTACAAAGGGTGTATTATGTATATATAATATAAAGCTTACCTAACAGGTTCTCGTCCTGCTTTTTTTTTGGGTTATTCCATTTCAAATTGTGTCAGAACACCCAACCCCCTCAGCTCATTCAGTAATACTTGACAAAAGTAATTCTATTGCTTACAAAGAGAGTGCGAGGTCTTGGGATCACAGATTTAATTCAATATTTTTTAGTTTTTTGCAATTGAAGATGGAATTCACTCGTTAAATTCAGTTCTGTAGGAAACGATTACACGTAATGGGTCTAGCGTAGTGGTAAAAGATCAGTTGCTCTCCGTTAGTAGCTGGGTACGAGTCCGTGGAGGGTGAATAAATATTTTTTTCATTGTATGCCTATTTTTACTTATAAAGATATATAATGGAGTTTAAATAAATTTGGAAATGATATGTCTTTAATGACTAGAAACCTTATAAGAGTTTTAATTGTCATTATCATTCGTATAAGTACAGAATAATATTTATAACTAAACAATAAAAGCATTTCGCAAGAAGAGCAGGAGAAAAGCACATTAAATGCCACCACACAATGATGCCTGGAAACAATAAATTGCTAAAGGATACAATAAATAAAACATTGTTATAATTTATAATAGAATTAGTATAAAAATATGACTAGCTTCTTACTCCTCATTGTCCGCACAATGATGAAACTTGTCATAAAAGCAAATGAAGGATAATTTCGAAATGCTTCCAACGCGGAACACCAGTTCGTTGTTGCTACACTAAACCTATTACGTGTAATCAATTCCTGAGGAACTGAATTTAAAGAGTGAATTACAAAAAATATTGAGTAAAAGCCCCTATAATCATATATCTAAATTAACCGGGAAACTAAATCTTCCATCCTCCAAAATTTAAACTAAATCCGTGACTCAAAGACCTTACACTCTCCTTGTAAGATTAAGCATCTTCATGAAATTTGGTTGAAAGTTTGTGTTTAGCATCTACTACGATGATGTATTTGGTTTTAATAAAACGATGCAAAAATAATTTTATTACTATGTTGATAAAAGCATTTTTGGTTGAATTGACTTTTATAGTTTTTGTTAAATTAATATTTTAGTTTTTTTTCTATTTAGCACCATAGGTAGCCTCAAAAAGTACACGTCTTTAGAAATATTTCTCGAAGGTTGAAACGGCAGTGGCCAAGAGACTTATTGTAAAATAAAAATGGACAATTGGAATTCTGGCACTGGTCAGATGCTCCACTCAAGTTTAGTGTTTGCGGCTTTAGCGCACTTGCTCAGCCTCCACTGGCTCACTACCAGTGATGCGGCGAGAGGGGTGCGCTGGGATCTCAAGACCTCTGCTCTGCCTCTCATACGTGCGGGATCCTCAGGTCGATAGTGTAAATATTGAAAATATAAGAGTGTAAATGCGACTGGTGATTATTTTGTTTCTTTATTTTTTATGAACATAGTTTGAATATGTTTACTTTCTTTATCCTTCTGTTTGTATAAATTTGAAGAGAGATTTTATTTAATTTTTTTTTCATTTATTTATTTATTTTTATTTTTATATTATTTTATTTTAGTATGAATCTAATCAGTTATCACTAATACTTATTGCCTAACAACTTTTGGCAGATTGTAATATTTATCAATAAATAAAAATTTATAACCTAAGAAATATTTTTAGGGAAACTATTTAAGATAGCATCATGAAGTTTTATAGAAAGTTTGTTTGTTATATACCTAATAATACATTATATATCTGTAATGACTTAGGAAATTCATTCCAGACTTTTTATTTTTTCACGTTGATTTTTTTTAAATGGTTTAAATATTTTTTTTCAGACTTACGATATATCGTTCATGATACATATCTGATATTTTAAGTTTTTGCCTTTTACATATATGTATATGGTGATTGAAATACTTATTATACTTTGACCATTCATTCTAAAGACATTTCCAAGTCAGAAAAATTTATACAGGCAGGTATTCCACAAAATGGTGGTCAAGCGACAAAATCTATCATACAAACCGAAGCAACTCTAGAATGATGCGTTTTTTTTTTTATTACGTAATATAAATGTCGTATTATTATTATTTCTTATCTACGATGTATCACCGTTTAAATAAGATATAATATATAACATAATTTATAATCATTTTATGAATTTTACAAGATATTTTTCTATATGTCATATGTTTTGTAAATTGACGAGTAAATGTTTATTCTTGGTTGCTCTCTTTTCTTACCTTTTCGCTCAACCTGACCAGCTTTACATTATCTAATATAATTTATTATTACTATTAAATCCAATATTTGCTTATCATGAATTTTTCTTTTATGCCTTCGTATAATACACTTGATAAGCGTCTACAAAGCTCCTCAGGATCACGCCACACAGTTAATAATCAGTCACGAAATCCAGTCAATCTGCGGTTTATGGGACAATTACTGCGCAAAATAACCCAAGCAGTTACATGGTCAAATGGTACTCCAAATATTTATGAAACTGTCTAAAAAGGGATATTTTGCTAAATAAGGCGACAGTATACGGATTTACGGGCGAAGTCTATTGGCCAATAAGTTGGGCCATTAAGTTAGCCTTTAGCACCAAGTTTATGGCTTTCGAAAGTGACCGCCAATCAGGTTGGTGAGGGGCGCACCCTACTCGTCAGCTTCGGAGGATATTAGCTGAATTCATTGCATTTATATCAAAGGGATATACCCATGGCAATTAATTTTATGCCCGGGATTATCATGAAAACACGTACCTCGCTGTATATGACCTTAGGTGATGTCTCTTTAAATTATATCAGACTAAAATTGAATATTGCACAGTCATTATGTACTTATCAACTTATATCAATCATAGTAAAGTCAGCTGGTATATCTCATCAAGAGCTAAATAGTGGACTGCTAATGAAAGTTGGTCGCACAGTAATGGATGATTTTAACTTTATTTTTTCTGAAATCTTGAAGGACTCTTTTTATTTAAATAGAAAAACAAAATACAATGCAACAGGGCAGGACCATGAAGTGTTAATATTCTGAGCTTAGTAAATTCTTTTACAATTTGAACTCAATTAATACATTCACATAGTGAGTGAATCAGGAAACTTGAAAACAGCTTGTGCCATGGGTTAAAAATAATTTCTTAAAATCAACAAGCGAACAGGCTAAACAAATTTTTTTGTGGTTATACCTCTCTTGGGTAAATATTGGAGTGCTGGAATCTTTGAAACTATTTAAAAACGCCATTCCTCTGCCGATCATTGCCCTACACTCGAATTTGTTGAACTCGGGATGCTGATGAACAGGATCACGAGGAAATAAGAGGTTTTCTAAAATAGGTTTTTTTTCCGACAGTTGTTTAAAAAATGAAAACTGAACGACGTATTAAACCCTAGAAGACAGTAGGTTAAAATACTGAATTCATTTAAATCGAATATTTAATCTCTCCTATTAAATATATATTTATGATGTTGCATGTGGATCAGAATATCAATCATTCCAAACTTTTCATACTATAGAAAAGATTAGTGAACAAAAATCTTTGAACTTTGTAGAGTAAAAATGGAAATATCTTTATGTACATTAAATTAATTAATTTAAAAAAATTGTTATTATTTTTTTTTTCTCATGGAACGCCCTAAAAGACCACGTAAATATAATTATTTTTACTTCCTTTTATATGCGCCTTCTCTCTTTCTTTCTTTCTTCCTACCTCTTCCTCATTCTTTCCCATTGTCCCTTCCTTTTTTTTCGGTCCACGAGACACTCTTTCTCGCACCTCTCTTCCCCACAAGGACCTTAATTTCTTTTAGTCTTCTCCCATAGTCATTCCTATCGAAACAGTTTTGGTCTGTTATTTTCAGTCTCTCAGTTTCTTCCCACATCTGTTAGATGTATCCTCCAGCACTCTTGTATCCTCTCATTTCATAGAAGATTACTCTATTTAATCTCTTTGGTTGCATCCTCACTGTATGTCCTTTGAACCTTAATCTTCTTATTCTTATGTCCGTTTCCAAATCATTTACCTCTTTGTATATTTCCTTATTAGGTCTCAACCTATTGCCTTCCTGAGTCTTCATTGGGCCATAAATTCTTCTTAGTATTATTTTTTCTATCCCTAACATTTTACTTTGGCTGGGGAAGGAAGTGGTATTATTCCGTACAACGACGAACGTATTGTCTGATCTTTGCCTTTGTTGGCAGCCTCCTTTTATTATATAAATTACTTGTCGCAAAGCTTAGTCTTTCCAATTTAGTTATTTTCTCTTTTTTATGCTTTCTTTCTAATGTTTTTATTATTATGAAAAATAAAAATTACGTGTTTATATTGCCGTAGACCTTTTATAAACACTATAAAGAAACAAAAAAATACGATTAATAATTTACATTTAACACGGGTAATAATTGAAATAAATAAGCTTATTATAAAAAATAAATAAGCTTATTATAAAAAATAAATAAATATAAATATATCTTTATTTATTTCCTTATTTTTTCAGGACCGTCAGTAAAAATTGGGCTATAAAATCATTTTGAAATTTATATTTTAGTAAAAAAACAAAACATATTGGATTTACTGAATAATACTATTATTAAGAGCAAAATATCTTTTCAAAGAGCTCTCCTGTAAAGCTGGTAAGTTTTTTTTAGTTTCAAACTACAAAAATATTGATAGTAATAAAATTTGAAGTGATTGTTTTATCATATGAATGAGTAATACAAATTAAAATTGGGTTGATTTAGAATTAGAACCAAATAGGTTTTATGTGTCTGCAGTTAACACTCCAATACAATACTTTATGCTGTATATAAAAATACTATTCGAACTTGTCTATGAGCGTAGTAATATAATATTGTATAGCCTTTTCGTTGAGTGTTGGGAAGCAGCACTACACTTGTTCGATAAAAAAGCTATGCCTGCCTGTTAATGCATTCATTGCTGCCCCCTCCAGCCTTCGTAGTGGCCATTATTGGAGGGGATTAGATTTTCCGGACGATAAAATCCTAAGTTAATTCATCTGTTAACATCTGTTGGTGCGCCCATCAGCGCGCATATGCTAGGCAAAGAACAGAATCGATGTTGGAGTCGATTTCAATTAAATCTACAGGAAGAAATCAGATATATCAAACACGCTTCATTTGTTGCGTGATCATCTCTTTATGACAGCATCTGTCACACCCTAATGGAACCGCGATGTTATTATCAAAGCACGATTTTCTGAAGAGGAAATGACATAGAAATTTCAATCCGCCATCTGATTTGTTATTAAATAAATAACCATGAAGCAACTCGAAAATTAGAAAAAATAGAAAATAATTTTGATTGTAAGACTACTCAATAATTTTACATCTTTCTCCAATGAAAAAGTTAAAAACTAGATTTGTAAAATAGAAGGCAATCACATTTCGAGACACATAACTTTATCCACAAGAGATTTTATAGGAGGGATTTAGGAAGACTTACGCCTTTTACATCCAATGACCTTATAGTTCTAATATTTTAGATTTAAACCGCAAAAACTGTAGTAAAACATTACTCCAAGATACCTCAAAGTTTTTTTTTTTAAAGTTCCTAAAAAAAATAATAACAATATTAGTACAAACATAATACAAAAAATGGAATATGTATACCAGTGCATCATCTCCCTTGGATTTCATAGTGGCATTATAAGGTGTTAATTGCAGAGTCCAATTAAAGAAGTACAAAACTATTAGTTACAGCAGCCAGTGGATTAATGGAACGTGAAGGGACCGTGCCTCTGATAAAAATATTAGTAATATTAAAATAGAACTTGTAAGTAATTTTGAGAATACTAATATTTGAGAGAGTGGACTAAGCCATCGGACTATAGACCAAATTCGTGTGCTTTAGTTCTCTAGACAATCTCTCAGGCAGGTTATATGTGGTGTTGGTCTTTGACTTAAGCATAGAATTAGAATAGGTGAATAGATGCTGATGAAATCCTGGAATCTTGAAATTCATATGATGTTGGACTCAAGCTATATTGAAGTTTTGCCATAGGGCTCTAGCGGGTCCTAATCTTTCACTATAACTTTATGACTGTGTCGCAGAAGGATTGTTTGCGTTTGGATTTCGATGGATGAAGTAGCAGTAAGTAGTTAAAATGAGTTTGGTACGCACTAAAAGCTG
This sequence comes from Halyomorpha halys, assembly GCF_000696795.3. NCBI lineage: Eukaryota > Metazoa > Arthropoda > Insecta > Hemiptera > Pentatomidae > Halyomorpha > Halyomorpha halys. The sequence continues at coordinate 1,973,450 of NW_027106849.1, read as the reverse complement.
ATATTATATACGTAAAAATTAGTTTTCATTCCAAAGAAATGCAATTTTTACAAACAGTATATCTTTCCCTGTACTACATGTTTTATTTGGTTTTTTTTATATCCTGCCTTGTCATTTCGGACATCAAGGGTCTTACTACGGGTAACTAAGCTATTCTAACTATGGTGGGAGAGTCAAGTTTTCATTCAGTACAAACATAACAAAATAAAAATCAGGCAGGATTCAAATCGGCGCTGATATTTCTAAAATTATGTCTCATCCACCTCGGGTAAAAACGGACTCACAAACTTTTAGCTATTTGAAAAACTTTTAACCGTTTGAAAATTACATTTTAAGGATTGTAACAGATTCTGAATATAATGTTGAGCATTACACTGACCTTTTCAGCAAGGAGATATCGAAGTTATCAATTACATTAAATATATCTTAGACAAAAAATGTACGATAATTCATCGATAGTACGTGAAAATATCCTGAAATATTGACGATGTGATTTATTGATTTAGATTTTAAATCTCTTAATGTGAACATTAGAAGTAACGGAAAATTAAAATTAGAAAAAAATAGCAATTTCTACACATTTAATTTATACATTGTCGAATCTTGTTTCTAATAAATTAACATCTAAATAAGCTTCAAGCTCGATAAAAACATTTGTAGTTGCACGTAAGACTTATAAGAAAAATAAGTAATATTACGAGCTTCTATTTCTTACAGGATCTACTTTACAGATGTAACGGTTCGGCATAATGCTGAGGATGAACAAGAAAAGATAAAACAATGCAAGCAAGCAAAGGCCTAACCAGAATCAAAACTAAGGAGGAGACGAAAAGACGAATCAAAGAGATAACTCCTCCCTCTTATGGTAAGAGAAGTTTACTTTAACCAAAGTATCGGAAAGACATACTCAAGACACTTCTTATTAGATTCTGGAGGGACTTTGACGTCTGATGAAATTTTCTAGAATGTTCCTTTTGGCGATCCTCAGATCGAAGCAGATGGAAGATAGAGGCTTGTAACAGATGACAACCGGCCGTAGCATGTCCAGCAGTTTTCCTACAGCGTGTAAAATATTGTATGCCAGTACGATCTACCTGAATTATTATTATTAAATTCATTTATATATTTGTATTTATGGGCATAATAAGTTGTTTAATAAAGTAGGTGTTGATGTCTTATATACCTCAAACACAGGTATGTTTTATATATATTCAATGTTAGTAATATTCTATGAATCTTACTACTAATACTTCCAAAAAATATTTGAAAAGAAAACGGAAAATAATTACGAAAATTGTGTATAGATAACTAAAACTTGTTATGAGCATAATCCTCAAGAACAAAAACTCCATGACCCATCGCATAGCAGTAATACCTTCGGACCAAAATATCGGGTGGTCTATATCGTGGGTTGCAGAATATCTTTACCTCTTGTAACTTTAAACCTTAACGATCAAAGAGAGTGCAATGCTAATGAAATTTCTTTTCACTTGTATAAGGTAAATTTATGCTTTAGGTAGATGAATTATTTTTTACATTCTTGATTCGGTTATTTGGTTTCGTGAAGAAGGCACTCCCTCTGTTGGGCCTTCTCCGGAGTTAATTCCATCAGAGAGATGCGGTATGCAGCTCGGCTACATTACTACCATGCTCACCCTCTATGTCTAATTCTCCGGTCTAATGCCTACGAATTATAAGAGGGGGCCGGCGGTGACGTCACTCATCCTCTGACTAATCAAACTCATCGGAATAAATCTTCTCATTCTAATCCTACGGACATCATTACAACCCTCGGGAGGCTGCACCGAGCATCAGGTCCAGATTAAAAAACCAAATAGCAGATGCCATCACTGCTAATTATCCGGACGGACAAAGGGGTCATGGGGAGGGGGTGGAGTCTACATCTACTATTCAAGACTATGACTCCATGATATCAGTTTCCCGCTAATCAACATGTTGATATATCAAACGGATCCGTCGTTTAATCATCCAGTATCAGATGATTGAAGTCGTTATCAGCTTACCGACTAATCAAAGCTTATGCGTAGGAGCGTTGGCCTCTTCAAAAGTATTGCCAGCAATAGGTTATACTAATGTAGATGAGACTTTGCTTGGGTTTGTTATTGTATTATTTTTCAGTAAAAATCAAGATTATTAACCAACTCTTTTCAAAGAAGTCTTTTCATGAAAAATTTTTGGCATACCAAGGTGAAATGTTTGATATATAAAATTAATTCAAAGAAACTACTACAACCTATTGCTGAGCCGACAATGTACTTCTACTATTATTAAATATTACAAAGCCTTTTTGAAGAAGAAATGGATAAAAATTAAACGAGTTCTTTTCGTTTTATCTTCTCGTTCGTCTCAATGCTCTAATAGGAATTAGGAATATCGGGTCTTAGGAATACTGTTTTAAATTTGTAGTTTGTGATATTGTGAAGCAAATCTCTTGTAACACTATGACTCACCCTCATGGCCTAATTATTGAATGCTCTTAGTTGTGTAAGGTGCGCCTTCTGGGGTCACAGATACTCAACAGTGACCAAATAGTACGACCGAGTGATCGTGGGTATTCTAAGGTGTGTTTACCCTGCTCTGAACCGGAATCTCTTGCACAGACGGAAGAAAAGCTTGGCAACGCGCCCGTTGCCGTTGGAGCATTGAGCATGTAGGCTTTGCATAGAGTCACCAAGGCATACCGGATTGTTTCATATGAGGATACAATTCATGGATATATGTGTAATATCGAACTGTTGCTGGGAACCTTTGCTGCTCAAACGGCAGGGGAAGGTGGAAATAAATAAATAAATTATTAAGGAGATGCCTTAACTCCTTCGTCTACAAAGGGCCTCATTCTCGCCATGTCCATCTGGAGACGTCTTTTCGTCAGACCTCTGCCAACTTCTTTAGTGTGAACGTACTCTGGCAGAGCCGGGACTGTATATACCTCTCTGCCACTAATTCTCTTCTCCTTTTCCATTTCATTTCTTTAGTTACAAAGGTTTTTTTTTTTCCTTCCTCACATATTCCTCTTGGTCTGCGGTCATTTTGTGACCATTTCCCGAATTTCTGTTGGAATCACCCAACCATACCACTTGTTTCACCCACAAGGCTTACTATTGAAGGGTCAAGTAATTAACAATGCTTATATTTATGATTAAATTTAAATAAAATCTATTTTATGCACAATGTTTTTTGTAACGACCTAGTGATAATATATCCATTGCTGTAATTTTTGAAAGATTTAGGCATTACTTCCTTTTGTGAAGAATTGGGTCATTACAAAGAACAAATTACACCTAGAGCTAATTCGTGGGTTGCGGAAGTTTAGCTAAGTTAATTTATAATTTCGAAATTGATTGTAGTAATTAAGAAAGGCGAAAATTGGATATTTAGATCAGAGTCTTGGGAATGAAGGCCGGCTAATGAAAAAAATCTGATGGACATTACTTAATTTTACCTTCATAATTAACTCGGTGTGATCTCTTACAAATCCATTAACTGAGCTAAACTTATTAAGTTATATAATTTCTCTATGGAATAATTATATAATTCTTTCATCATTAGTGGTACTTTGTTAATCGTATTTTTTATTTAAACATTTTAATAAAAAATGAAAATATAATAAATTGCTGCCCTAAATCGCTAGACCCCTCCCAAATATTTCAGTACTTTAAAATTCAGGTACAAATTAAACAAATATGGTACTGAAAGATGTTATGATGGATTTCTACTTTTTAGTATGATAGTAAAAGTGTTTAATGTAATAAACAGAATTTAATTGAACTTGATAAGAAATGAAGAGGGAAGGAGAGTTTCAAACTTTACTAGCAATATATACTAACTATTTTTTAGAACCCAAAATTTTACAAACACTAGTTTACACACTGTATGAGAAAAACGTTTATTATAAACGAATGTGGAGGAGTTAAAATTAATTTGTTGTTGTTTGGTTTCGAACAAGCCCATTATTATAAACTATTTGTTCTTTACTTTATATTTCAGGGAGTTTTATACAAAGTACAACCGCATTTAAATTTTTATGTATATGTTTTAAACAAGCATTTTCAATTGTAGACAAAAAGATTAAAAAATGACAATTACTAGTATCTAGTGCAGTCAACAATATCTCAACTAGATATAGATTTGAAGAATTAAATATATATATGATTTATTATCTTACAATAAATTATCATTGTAAAATAATAAATCAATTTGCGTTTAATTACGATGCAACAAGATGTTATGATGAAACGTTAAATTTTATTTCTGATGGAATAAAATTTATAACCCAAAACTGGAATAATGAATATAATATATATGAAGAGAAGTCTTGGGATAATTTTAAGTGAGAAATATATTTTTTTCCATAGTTCTTTATAGCGTGCAACAATTATTTATTTAATTGTTATTATTTTTTAATGTATTTATTTTGCTTTTACTTCCTGAATTTATATGTTTTCATTTTGTTTCATGTTGCTAAACCTAAAATAGTATAAGCTTTTAATATCGCACAAGCGTTGATTCGATTTTGCCCTACTCCTCAAAACCTGGCATTATTCCTATACTCGTATATCCTCTGAGATCCTACTATAATTTGCTGCCCCATTGGCCCTGGGAGGCAACCCTTCCTCGGGTTTGTGCAATCAGAGAGCGGAGCAGACTGGACTGGAGCCAGCCTCCATTGAGTAGAGCTAATTGCTGGAGGAGAGCAATATGGGCCGTTTATAGAGCACAGCCAATAACAGCTTTCTTATTTTATATATAATATCGTCCTCTCCCCTTCACCGCCTTCTTCATCTGATATCCTCCATTACTGCTGCTCCTCTCTGTCTCCAGTTACTGCTAATGGTATTAAATCTGTAATATGAGTTTGTAATTAAGTTCATACATATTGTGTGTATAAAATATGTATAAATATTACATATATAATATATAAAAATGAACTCATTGTCAATAATAAGAATATTTACGATTGAAACTTCGCTTTTAATACAATTTCCTATAGGGATCTCTTTAAACTATAAACAATGTAAATTACTACGTAGCAACAATATTATTTCGTATAAAAAAAAATTGACATAGCCATTCAATATGATGTAGTGTAGAGGAGAAGGTAAGTTATTAAATTTTTTATTTATTTAATACGATATCGGCCTGATAGCCTTACACTGTTAATATAACAGATACATTTTTTTTTAACAATTGATTATGGGTAGGGTATAGTCTCGTGCAAAGACACTCCTAACTATATACAACGTTATAATGGTAACATGAATAGATAAAAATAATAATTCTCAATGAGAGAGAAAGTAAAGTTAATAACGGCATTCCTAGGCCTAACAAAAAAAAAAATTGCACTCTAAAGGAGGAACAAAATAAGTTAATTTAAAAAAAATAACGAAGAGAAAAAAATAAAATAGAAGTAATGTCAACAATAGAATTGATAAACATAGAATTTACAACAGAATGTCCTGTAGCAGTCTGAGCTTCAGTCTTCGGGTTGAGGTTGGGTTTCCCAAGTTGTAGGTCACTGCTCCTTTAACTGTTGGTAACTGAGAGTGGAACTTCATGAAACATCTTTTGATGTAATCTTCTATTAACTCCATTTGTCATTCCCGATGCAAGTGACTATTTTTTACAAACCAAGGAGCACCCACTGCAATTCTTAGGACTTTATATTGAAAAGATTGTAATTTTTCCCTTTCCGTAAAGGATGCCGCTCCCCAGACTTCAGCTGTCCATCAGCAGTGGCCTGAGAGTTCTTTTAAAATTAAGAATAGCTGTTTTTTGGTTTTAATTTAGAGTTTCTATTTAGGATAGGATTGATGTAGGATAGGTTTGAGTTGGTTTGATGTTGATCATGTGATTCCAGGTAGGGCGGTGATCGAGGCGAATTCCCAGGTATCTTACTGTTTCACTGGCAGGATTCCATTTCATATTCTTACCTTTCAGGGTTAGTTCTGGTGGGTCTGGTCGGCGTCTGAGAGTAAAAACTTTTAAAGTACATTTTTCAATATTTAGGCTAATCTTAATATTTATTCTAGGCTATTCTTTATATTTCTAGCAATTAGGTCATCATGTTGAGAGAACATTGCTGTATCGTCAGCAAACATAGCTATAGAGGTATGTGTGGACTGGATGATGTCGTGAAGATAGAAGTTAACCAGAATGGGAGAAAGGATTGAACCTTGAAGTACCGGCAGGGATTGGTCTGAGGGTGGAATTCTTGCACATTTATCCCAACAGAAAATGTTCTACCGTAAGATATGTTACAAGCACTGCAAGCTTCTCCCGAGTTGGTACACTTTGGTGAAGAGTAGGCATTTCGTCTACTTATTTTGTTTTTGTTTAGTACGTTGGATATAATAAATATATATATATATAAATACTTATCTTACCTTTGAAACAGTTATTTATATTGAGTATGTTGGTCGATGTACCACATATCGCAACCTCACAAGAGAAGATCATATTAGAAAAAATATCAGAAGGCAATCCTTGTAAAAATCATTTTTCAGTTTTTCGTCGAAGCTAAATCGCTTTTCGAAAAATATTCTTTCATCTTACAGGTTGTGGTTACTAGCCTATTCTGGACCATAGGAAAGGCGTACAATTGTTTCATTATCACAATTGGGTTCCATTTCTCTTTTGATTTACCCTTTTGAGGTTTTCCAGTTATTCACAGTACCTGTCAGCGTATATTGTCGATCAATGTACTCCCTTTTGATCCAAATACACAGTTGCTAAAAATTAACCGGTAGACAACAGCAATGATTTGAATTTATGCTGATTGGACAAAGATGTATACCAAGCGTTATTTTATTATTTATTTATTTTTTTCCCTCATGTGTATAATAACAAAAAGCGTATTAAAATATAAACATCTAAGCTTTGTAAATCGTGAAAATAAACAAAATTTATTCTTTATAAAAATAATAAAGCTTTACTTCTTGAATTAACCTAATAAATATATTAACTTCGGATATACCAATTACAAGTTACACCACTTCATAAAGTAGCTGTTCTGTTCTAAAAAAGGAAAATATGTTTAAAAAAGATGATTCCTGCTCAATACACGCATTGTAAGCAACATTAGCACCCAAAAGAACAGTTTTTCGAGTGACGAATGAGGTTAGAAGCAAACCAGATAGAAGAGTCTTCTCTTGGATTCAATGCAATCATGCGCGAGTTAACTTTAGGAAGTCGTTCCCTGGCTAGGGACGGAAGAACAAAAGGAGAGATGAGAATGCTGGGAGAGAACATTACGCCTTACCATCCATCTGAGTTACATTACTCCAAATTTCCTTCTTACCCACCTGGACCATGAACTTCTTACAATTCCGTCAACTCATATTTGCACAATATTTGCAATGTTCAATGGTCTCAATTTAAAATTTATTAACCTAATCTAACCATACGTTTCCTTGGTAACCCTTTTATAATTATGCAAAGTGTACAATAGTGTCCAGAAATGTTTTCTCATCCCCTTTCTTTATAACATTTTTTTTTTTTAATAAAACCACTTTATTTGTTGATTGATATTACGATCTGCCACATAGTTGTGGACAATAGGTAGTAGCGATGAATGATCACCTTCGTACTAAAATAAAATAAAATAAGAATGAAAAATAAATAAATACATGAAAGAAAAAAAAGCACATAAAAATAAATAAAATCTCTCTTAAAATATATACAAACAGAATGTTAAAGGAAATGAACATAATCAAACTACGTGAAAAAATAAATAATTAAAATAAAATAATAATACAAATAAAATTATCTCTAATCACATTTACACTATACACAATATTTACACAATCGACCTGAGGATCCCTGAGCCCACTCTATTCGAACGTAGAGCAGAGCTCATATCATAACTATGTAAATTTTTCTATAGTTGTCTTTTTTACTTTAAGTCAATTCAAATTTCTTATATACAGTCCAGTCATAATAATCCAAACTAGTACATCCTAAACTGAAGTAGCGTCTAGCCTATGTTAAATGTGCAATTCGTACAGTTTTGGTTTAAATTCTCAGTTTATATATTTTTTGGCTTGGTAATAATCTATTTTCAAAAGACCCAGTAATTTCCTTTATGAAAGTCATATTTCACATCACTAAAGAAGGGTTGAAAATCTTTTTCACAAATATCATAAGGTTTCCAGACCGTAGAACTACTCACGTTATAAATATTTAATGGTTTTATATTATTATTGAATCAATGAATTTATTTATTTAAATAAAAAATTGGGTGAAACTAGATAAAATTTGTTTGATTTTGAAATATCAAAGACACGTTTATATAATATATGGTTAACAATTGAATTATTAAAGCTTCTTTCTCTTACTTGTAATGGAAAAATGATCATTTGAAATTTTAATATTTGTTGGAATCCGCACATTATACTAATTTAAGTTCATTTTTGGTACAGATAAGGTCCTGAACTCTCATGGAGAAGGTAATAGTTTGCCTTAGAGATGAATTTCGTCCCGAAAGTCGATTGCCAACTTAGCGAGGCTTTCCAACTTCGTACACAAAGTTCCTTGAGCAAGTTCCAAGGATTCCTTCAGGAAAGAGCTACGTGCTTGCACTCAGCCGCAGCCCACTAGCTTGCGGTGTCAGCAACCTCTGTTTGTACCTGTACTAAAAACTTATACGGTTATATACCGCCATGTTTACTCTAACTATAGTTTATAAACTAAAGTATATAAAATATTTTCTTAGTTTTCTGCGATGAATCAGACAAAGAAAATCAAGAAGTTGCACTGGAATGGTATGTAATAATTAATGGAACTATACTATAATAGTATAATGATAAAATATAATTGGATTATCATCAATGCTTTGGTAGGTTTCAATTAAAGGCAAATTATCCTAGAACTTATTTATTTTTATGTACTATTAAATCACATTTAATTCATTTGGAGGTATATCCTTTGTACTTAGTTCAAATAGGTTTCTTAATTTTTGTTTATAATCATTAATTTTATTCTACATGGTTTTCACAAATTATTGTTTTATTTTAGTAGTATAAATGTGCATATTACTGGAGTATTATTGGTAGTATAAAAAAGAAAAGAAAAATTTTTAAAATGATTTTATGGTAATTAATAGATGGATATGGGTTCCGCTTTTCAAAACCAATATTTGATAATTTTTATTTTATCATTACTAACAGAAATGTAAAAACAATTAAAGACCATTATTTATTTTTTTAAGGAAACAAACCTCACTACATCTTATTTTTTTATTCAGTATTGTGACATCGTTGTTAGTTTTGAAAGGGCGTTTAACAGCCTGGTCATCAACGCCCGTTGGTTGTTAGTTTTGGTAAAGCCTAGTTGTTCCACAGAGTCATACCTTTGGTATGGTGTTCTGATCCGCACCAGTGGGACTCATTTCCGTGAAATTTGAAATATTATCTAGCTAGGCAATTATAATTTGTTTAATAATCGTAACGATAGTGGAGAGGACGGGGAAATGAGATAAGTACAGTGCTAATTCTATTCTCCTAAGAGTGGTGTTTTCTTTACGCTTACTTATGATACTGGCCTTCATTCTTAAATCCTCTTCTCTTTCTCCTATCCTAAAATCTTTATCCATCTTCTTCATCTCGGCAACTAAGATTTTAACCTGTCTTTAACAGCTATACTAGTCCTTCCGCTTCATTTTGGCATCGTTGCGGACATCCGTACATTATTTAGTCCTATCTATCCACAATTATATTTGAAATATTGGATTTTATCAACCTTTTACAATCACTACCAAACCTCCACAATTCCTAACTATATTTACACAATATATTGATAAAAACTATTATATCGAATGAGAAGAACCAATTATTTTTCTGTAATTACCTTAATTATCCCAAGTTCAACATCTTCTCTTTAAGGGATTGGTCTTGATTTCTAAACTCAGTCATTTTTTTTCCTTGAAATTAAATGAATCTTTTTTCCAAACTCAGGCAACTACCAGAGTTGCCGCCGCATTTTAACCAAGGTAGGAATATAATTTTTTTTTTTCTCGGGACTGCTATGAAAAAAATATTTGCTACCCCAGTTGGGAATGGAACCCACAATGTTCTGAACCGGGCGCTCAGTGACCTACACCCCAATGCTCACAGCCATAACATCCCTTTTGTAGCCCATATTCAAAAGTTGTGTTCAAATTTAAAACATTATCCTTAATGCAAAGTTTAATACCTTCCATATGTATTTTTATTTTTTGAGCCCTTAGACGCAAATTAAAGATATTTGAAATTTATGTGAACAAAGAGAAGGAACATTCCAACGAAATGGGATTCAGTTCCGATAACAAGATGAACGGTTCAACTGTTTCCAAAGAAGTGGTTGGATGAAATTTGTTGTTGGGCGTCGAAAAAGTGTCATAGTGTGTACAAAATACTTTGGCTAAAGTGGCGATTAAATAGAACAAATAGACTTAGAAAAGTAAAATATAAGAGGAATAAATGAAAAAAAATTGTACCTACTAAGAGTTAAAAAACTAAGGAAATATGATGAGAATAATTAAAAGTCAAGAAGGAATAAATTAAAAATAAATAAATAAAGAACATATTAGAACCACCCAAACCTTGGCTTTAAAAGATAGCGGATATAGGATAGACAAAGTGGTGGGAGACAATGGTTAAATCCGGTTAAATATAAGTGAAATACAAGGAAAAGAT
>NW_027106849.1:1939987-1962375 GCF_000696795.3 Halyomorpha halys | reverse complement strand
AAAATATCAGTATAGAGGTAAAATGTTAAGTGAATAATGTAAAATCTAATCAATATAATGTTAAAAATAAGTTATAAAGCAAAAGTATAAAGTATTGAAAGGAGTAAAATAATAAAAGTAGTGATAGAAATGATAACAAAAATTGGCGAATGGAGGATAATAAAAATATTTGGTGATGATAATAAAAAGTTAGATTAAAAATGACAAACCGAGCGTAAAATTATTGAGCCTAAATTAAGTTTAACATACGGCTGGAGGTATCCAAGATACAGTTATTATCAATTTTGTGATTAACAGGAAGGAGTTCGAGGTTTTAAAAAATAGGAGGTTCAATATTTATTCAAGGTTTTAATAAATAAGGGGTTCAATGGTATAATAAATGCTAAAAACATTTTTTTTTTTTTAAAGTACTGAAGTTAAAAACAGAAATTACTAAAAATAAAACACTACCTAGAGATAATATTAACTTCACTATCATAGTCTGCCTATGGAAAAGTAGTTCGTTAGAGCAAAGCGAGGAAGTAAACAGAGGGACACAGGAGGGAGTGAGGAGGAAGAAGTGGGGAGGGAGTGCCTTTGATATGTAAATGACTTAGCGACCTCTTTGGAGAAAAGTCTTGGAGATAATTTGTGGTCTGGGATTTAATTAGTATTGGCCGGAGAGGCACAAAGCCTCAGCAGAGTTAAATAAACATCAGTCCAAGATTCTCATCAATCTATGGGACTTTTTTAGGTGTGGCGTTCGTGATGTATGGCTCTCACCAAATATTTCTGTTCTTAAGATAGGTAATGTATTGAGTCATAATGAAAAGAGTTTTCATCGTATGGGTTCTATTCTAGTGGTTTCTGGGGATATTGTTTTCAATGGTGATAAGTTGTTGGAGTAATTATTTAATAATCTTTAAAAGAATGGAATATTAATACAAACTTGAAAATGCTGAAGTTGATTCTAGTAATTTAAAGATTTGGAAAGCTAAATTTGAAATTGAAATAACTATGTCACCGGTTAAAATTGAACTAGATTAGCAATACCCAAATTCTTAGGGGTTTCATGAATGTGTAATGAATAGGGGTATTCACGATGTTGTATTAAATGTAAAACGTTTTACCAGGTTAAATGTTATAGTACAAGAGCTCAAGAGGAGAAAAAAGGCAGTTATCTCACCCCAATTTTTGATATATATTGAAATATTGAACGGAAAATGTCTCTTAAATGCTAGTAATGGTTAATAAGGATTGTATAACCAACTAGATTTTCCGTTTAACTTTCTTCTTCAGCCCAAATATTTTTAGGGAATAATTTACTTTTAAAAATCTTAACACTGTTACTTTCTTTAACCTTCCAACGTTTATTGTTGCTTATTATATAACAGGTAATACAACATTAAGAGTGTATAAAAGATAAGCGGACATCTTTAGCTGCTCAAGTGCACCTAAATACCTTCATTTGAACTACTGCTTAATCGTGAAATATACAAGAATTGAAGGAGGAAGGGAGTCACTAAATATTGAAAAATTATTGTAAATTATAGCCGTGATCCATGTTTCGATACTGTTTGTCACTTCCAGCAGACACAAGCCTATTTCGATAAAAAAATATTCTTTAGGTAAAATTCAGATTCAACATAGTCAAAAACAAAAACGAGAACAAACAATATTTACTTAAAACCTTATCAGCGTTTAAGCCCTGTCAGAATATTTCAGTGAAAATAAGACATCTGATATTAAAAACTAATTGTTGATTAACATATCAAGAAAATAGGTAAACTTTGAAAAATCGATTCTTTCAAGTGACATTCCGGGCAGTCGATTTTATCGAAACATTTGCTGTCACATTTCAAACATAACCCCTCTTTAAATATTTAATTTTAGTCTGGTTCGACTTTCACTTGCACGGACCATCTTGTGAAATCTGTTTACTTGGATTTAGGGGACCTCAAATTGTTTATTAACATCTAAAACTGAATTTCGATATTTTTCACGTCCGCTTTCCATGTATATATCATATGCAGGTAAAGGAAAGTAAAAATGTCTATCTTCAAATCGGTGATTGATTGCAATAAAAAAAAATGTGGGCAACAATCCATAATAAAATTATTTTTTAAACCATATAATATTACATTACTAATAATTCAAGTAAGGTGGAAATACTGTTAGCGTAGCTGGAGCATGAACACAAGAAGCCACCCTCACAACATTCACCTCGCTAACAATCGATTATTACTACAGAAGGAGGAAGGGAGCTTGGTATGTGGAGAACAAAGAGACCTGTTTTGCGAGGCACAAACATCAAGAGGGAGAAATATATTCAAATTTACTTCGAAACATCTCACTACTTTTACTTGTCGAAATGAATTCTTTTAAGGATAAGGAAATACGTTATTTATAAAAATATAAGGTCTAAGCGGTGATTTCCGCTTTATAATTCATATTAGAGAATTCCAGGGAAAAGAATCACTTTGAAAATACCAAAGGTTGGTAATTATGATGTTTGATATTGTTGTGTTTGTAATAGGAATAAAAATCCCAGTTTCTGACCTCGACGCATTATTTCATATTTGAAAAACAAACTTTCTTCAATGATACCTTATTTGTTTTTTTTATTTATTCCTGAAAATATTTTACCGCACTGCATACTGCAAAAGAAAATGAAATATCTATGCATACTAAATTTACCTTGAGTCCTAATTGAGTTATGTATTTAATTGTAATTACAAAAAAAACAAGAAACGAGAACGCCACTTTGCGATTTTATTTTGACAAATATGGAAAGTGCGATAAAGATCACCATTAACCTCTTCCAAGTGGATTTAGTGCCCATAAATTTTGAGCTCTGATTGACATGTATAGATCTAATAGTTTCTAAGGTAACGGACTTTCTCAATATATAACTAATTTTGCCATTATATTAAAACAGTGTAGAAATTGTTATTGTACTACTTAAAATACAGTAAGAATCAATTTCAATATCTATAGTGATAGATTTTTTTTTTCGTGTACATAGTTTAGTAGTAGTGTATTACGTTCATTTTCTTTATCTTCCTGTTATTTAAATAGAAATTTAATATAATAAATAGAGATTTAATATAATAAATATAAATTTTATTTATTTCTATTTACTTATTTTCATTTATTTATTTGTATTCTTATTTTATTTTAGCATGAATGTGCTCAGTTATCACTATTATCTATTGCTCAACAACGTTGTGAAGATTGCAATATCTATCAATAAATAAACTTTTGAAAAAAAAACAAACAAACTTGTATATAGATAATACAGGTCACCTAAATTACCAATGAATGGAAAAAAAAATCAACTGTTTTGGGCGCCAAATTCAAGTTTCCTCAATATTTAATCTCTTGGGGCACTTTTTTTTTTTTAACTTCCTGTGTTGGTAATTCATTTCAATAATTTATTTAATAGTCCATTAAATGGATATTGTAAATTAAGTGTTTGGTTTGTATGTTGTCTAGATTGCAAAATAAAATAAATTATTGTTTTCATAACCTTTCGACTATCAATGGATTACAAAAAATTATTCACAACACGAATATAACTTAAAATGGAAAATAATTCAACAATTTTCGTCATTTTGTGCATTAGTTTGGTATTTGTATACCTTCGGATTTATCATCCAATCCAATAAAGGGCTTGATGCCCCACTTTATATTCTCTGTATATGCCCCAGGAGTGTCTCTCGTATTCAGAATCAATCCACGCATGATAAATAATTATGAATTATGTGTAGTAGCACAAGACTTATAAAATAAAGTTGCTATTTTACTTTCTTATGAAATTCACATCTCTAAAAAAAGTATTCGTTTTTGCGGTTTTAACCCCTAATAATATCTTTGAAACATAATTTCGAATAGTGCATTTACCTTTGGAATAAATATTTAGACCCTTCCTATTGGAGGGAGAGTCTGGAGTTGATATAGCTCCCATGGATGGAGATAGAGAAGAGAGGAAGTTTGGCGATGACGTGAGATAGGGAAGATGATCCAGGGAGCAGTGAACAATGAAGGCTAGATATCCTCACTCGCTATCTGGATACATCTCTCAGTGTAATTGCCATTCCCACTCTCATCGATCTATCTCCTCATATCCTATCCACTTAGTTTACCTCTTCAATAGCCTCTAATTCTACGCTCCAAGTGATTCCGATTTCTCCAAACGTAAATACAAGAAGCAGCCTGTATGTGTTCAGTTAGTACGTTATATAATTATGGATAAATATCAGTGCTTAACTGAATAGAAATGTTTTCTCATTGAAAGCATTTCCTTGTTCTGATTATTATTTTAAATGCAATTATGTATATAATCCTATTATTGGATACCATGAAGATATAAATAGTTATCGTAATCTGAGGTTTAGTTTACGGCAGGAAAGGGATGTTTTCCTAGAGGTTCAGGGCTCCGCCACGAAGTAAAAGTCGACCTACCCAGGCTGGGTTTAAACTGGAAACGCTTCTGACAAGAAAGCTACGTTTTTAGCTCAACACCCTCGACCACCCATAGCCCTATCTGATTTTTAAAGGAATATTATATTAAGACATGATCTCGAGAGAGCCTAGAAGGGGACACATTTTTACGAAGTTATCAATTTTTGGAGGCCACAATATTGTAGTGAGATTTTGATGTGGGCGACCAAAACAGGGAACAATCAGAAATACAAATCCACCTTTATCTGATGCACATAGACAAATATAACAGTATAATTGAATAGAACAATAAAAGTGTTCACCCATAGATGAATTTTGGTACATTGCAACTTATTTTATTTCTTACCGCTATATTGAACAATGAGATTGGCGTTTTGTCGATGTCTCTCAGAAAAGAAATAGTTATTTGATAGGAAATAAAATCATAGGAAATTATCTGTCGTTCTCTATTCTCAAAGGTACCTTGAAGAAATTTGCTTAGAATATTTAGTACCATACATACAAGAATCTCATGAAGGTGTGATCCGGATGTGAAAGAAATAATGAACAGCAAAGTAACATACCCCATCACTGCATCTCAACGGAAATTGAAATAGAGGCGATAAAACAAGTTACTTAAAAGAAATAAAATTATTCTAAAGGATTTCGTTTTCTTCTATTAAAAAAAAAGAAGAAAAATGAGTAACTCATAGAAATTATATTCGTGTTGTGAATATTTTTTTTTAATCTGAAATTAAAAAGATTTTGTAAATATAATCATTTACTCTTTTAACTCAGTCTTCCTATTAATCAACAATTTCATTTAAAATTTTAATTTATTTCACAAGTTTCTTAGATATACTTCTTATTAATTAGTATTCTATTTATCAATATCTAATGAAAACTTTGTTAACACATTTTAATATAAAAAAAAAAGTTAAATAATAAAAATATTTACTAATATCCCCTATATACTAATAATTTATAATATTCCCACTTAGCTGTGATACCTCATAACCCCGAGAAAAAAAAAACATTAATACGATATTTTTTACTATTAAAAAATATAGCAGTTTTGTCTCTTATTATTAGGTAAATGTCTCTAACCCGACATTGTTTTATGGGATACATGTCTATTTTTTTCTTTTTTTGCAATTCTTTCGCAATGTTTCTAGAACGATGGGTAATTTTTTTTAAAAGATTTTTACAAACTTTTTAAGTTCAATAACCAGTTACCTTTAAAATCAAACTAATGAAGGTAGTATGTTTTACTTATGCAAGAACATAAAGTCTATAAATGAATAATGAAACGATCTTACAAGTTATATTTGAAAGACGCTGGAAATTAACCCGGAGCATATCAAACTATACTATGAAAGCAAAACCCTCACTTTCAAGGCAAACGTAATCTGTCCATTTTGCAAAATTATTTCAATAATGGTTTGTATCACTTCCTCCTACATTGTCCAATCTCTAAAGAAAATAGAAAATATATCTTAAAATTACCCATATCCGTATCTTGCCACCTACTAAACATCGAAATATTGAACATTTATAGTGAAGCTAAATTTAACAGACTCTTTATTTATATTGTAACAGTATGTAATATGTTTGATTTTGTAAGTGGCATATAAATAGTAGTATGTAAATAGAGCCAATTAGGATCTGTACTTATATAACGCTATCGTTTATTTAAAATAATTATTTTAAATTTAATATAATGGTGTAATGAATATTATGTCAACAGTTTTGTATTATCCAGTTTGTTTTATTTTTTGTTTATTGTTTTGTTATGAATCACTTGTTTTATCTTTTATTGTTTTTGTAATGGACCAATAGACTCAGGTTTTGTTTTTATAACTGTATATTGACATATATACACATGTTTTATAAACAATTAACAAGGTTTATATATTTTCTGCATTTTATGCTTCAGATTTTAGTTTTATACTTGTAAATATGTATATTAGCAGAAATTGTATCTTTTCATTTATTACTTTTAGTTTAATTGTATTTTATTTTTTCTCATTTTATTTATTATCAGAAGTTAGTCATATTGTGTTTTATGATATGACATATAGTTTTATTTTATTTGTTCTATTTTTATTTTATATACTTTGTTAATTATTGAGGTTCATTTTTATCTTTTCGAATTCACTGTTTTATTATATTTAATAACGTATTATAATTTAATTTTTATTTTGTACTTTACTCTAAGGCTTTAAAGCCTAATTCTAACGTCTTTGTATTATTCTAAAGGAATCAATCCCAGAATAAATAAAGATTATTATTATTATTATATTATGTAATGAATTTTCACAAGACTTTGTCTTTCACAAATAAAAAATATATTCTATTCTACTTTAATTTGTTTCCTTACACTCTCCGTAATGAAAGAACAAATATTTATTCAACATGCTAAAATATTAATGAATTGTTTAGTGATAAAAATACTTGACACTTTCATAGGAAAACTTTTAATGACCCGCGACAGGAAGGAGAGAAGTGACTGATCACCGAACTAGAAAATGCTGAGGCGATAAGGGCC
Organism: Halyomorpha halys; assembly: GCF_000696795.3. Lineage (NCBI taxonomy): Eukaryota > Metazoa > Arthropoda > Insecta > Hemiptera > Pentatomidae > Halyomorpha > Halyomorpha halys. The sequence goes on along the minus strand of NW_027106849.1, from coordinate 1,955,405 downwards.
GCGTGCTCAGGCATACTCAAACTCAAACCCAAACTCAAACAGTTCATGATTGAGAGCTCATGAAATTATTAATGCTTACATTAACTGCCCTTTCAAATATTATGATCTCCCTCATCAATTCTCAGCCTCTACTCCTATAAATATCTTTTCTTTTTTTTCTCGTATGTGCCTAGGCTACGGATCTACTGTTTACACCTTCGGGCCTTGAAAATGTTACATCTCGAAAGAGGAGGTGAAAGGTTTTAAATCAACAATATATACTTATATTATACCGAGCGATCATTTATATCAAGAGAAAGGGGGCAAGAAGAAGAAGAAGCAACAAACTAATGAAGACGCTACCGAGGAATTGAAGCACGTGTTTTCCAAAACCTGTTGCCAGTAAATCATACTCCCCATTCCAATAATTATATTCCTTGAAAGGTTTATTATAAAACAGGTAGAAATGTAATTTTTCAAACGGTACTGCCGAGGGGATTTCCGAAGCCCCTCTTGGCTCGCCAGTCACGTAGTTGGGTGTATAAAAAGAAAGCACCCTCAGAACCTCTTTAGAGATATTATTTTAGAGGCCTAAGGATGAGGTTTGGAGTTGTATAAGCGATAATTCAAAGGAGATATAAAGCTATATTATGAGCTTTACAAGCATGTTTATTGCTTGGACCATCGCATAAACTCTAGATGAAAATTGATAGAAGTGTGTAATAAATTTGAATATGATGTCTGTTATAAATATAAGAGATTCTTGTAGGTAATGCTTGTTTTTTTTTTTGTTATCGACCAGGAGAAAAAAAAGTTATCATTAAACTTCAACATTATTGGCGTAAAACTCGAAATTGGATTATAATATTTTTGCATAAACTATACCATAACTAATCGCTGAAATAATTTTAAAAAAATTGACCTAATCAAAAAAAAAAAAAAAAAATCGGACAATTATTTCTCAGATTTTGTTGATTTCACTATGGATAGTTCCTTACAAAAAAAGAAAATTAAAACCGAAAATTATTATTTATATTTTTCTTTCCCACTTTCCACCTCTCTAAAAAAAGAATCACAACTAATCAACTTTTAGTGCTATCAAAAGGACAATTAAGTGTACCAAATGACACAAATCAGACTCTACTAGATTAATTAATTTGATGTATCAGAATATTTATTTATGATTGCATAACGGTTTTTTATTTCCTTCAATTCCAGTATGCAAGAGTAATAAAGGCTTAAGTTTCATCTTGAAAAATGGGAAAATTAATTAATTGCAATAAAAATGTCGGAAAACAAAACACAAATAAACTAAAGAATTATTTATTTGTTCCGACGATTCAACATGATTTTCAGGTCTTCATCAGGGCTATAAAAACGAAGAGATAACAACGGTCATTCAAAGAAAAAAAAATAATAGACTAACAAATTTGGAAATATATATAACAATGAAATGAAAATATAAACTAGTTGATTAATATCTATGGAAAAAGGCAGTAGTAGATTGATAACATTATTATTTATATGCATATAAATGTGAGTGATAAATAAATGATTATTTTTTTTGTGATCCCTCTAAAACAGAAATAAACAGTGAATTAGTGAGTGCTTTACTGTGAAGAAGGAAATAAATCGTGTTGGTATTACCTTTTACTACCTTTGGTATTTTAAGGTTATCTGTAATGTTTATTGCTATTTATGAATTATCCATTCTGAATGGTACTATTTTTAAATCCAGAGGTGAGGGGCCTACTCTAAAAAAAAAATAAATGAGAGTGGATGAGAATCTTATATTGATGAGTAACATTAAAAATCTTTTAGTTATATAGATGAGTACAAAGAATTAGTTAAATTAATAATGGAGCGTATGTAAAAACAATATTGTACAAAAAAAGAGAAGAGGAAATATATTGAGAATAGGGAATGAAGAAAGTAAGAAATATAAGATACGAGAGAAAGAACTTTCGGTTATAAAATGATAATCTTGGCTAAACTGTTTTAAATTGCAGGAAATGCCGCTAGGGTGCAGATCGACAAAAGACTAGATGGTCGGGGGAGGGGGTGCGGTAAAAGAAGTTAATAAGTTTTTAAAAAAAGAATAAGTTCTTTCTCTCGAATCTTATATTTCTTACTTTCTTCATGCCCTATTCTCCATATATTTCTTCTTCTCTCTTTTTCTTCCTTTTTACAATACTGTTTTTACATACGCTCCATTATTAACTTACTAACTACTAACTAATTCTTTGTACTCATCTATATATCTAAAAGCTTTTTGATGTTACTTATCAATATAACATTCTTACCCACTGTATCATTTATTTATTACTCACATTTATTTGTATATTAATAATAATGTTATCAATCTACTACTGTCTTTTTCCATAGTTATTAATCAACTAGTTTATATTTTCATATCATAGTTATATATATGTTCAAATTTGTTAGTCTATTTTTTTTTCTCTCTGAATGATCGCTGTTATCTCTTTTGGTTTTAGAGTCCTGATGAAGACCTGAAAATCAGGTCGAAATCTCGGCACAATTAAATAACTCTGATGTTTATTTGTGTTTTTTCTGGTGACCGCACCCCCCGGCCATCTTCTCCTCTGCGGTCAACTATCTTCACCTAATTATAAATATTTTGTTTTATTTCTTAAATTATTTGAATGAATATTTATTATTCATAAAGACAAGTGGTGTAGATTCATTTCATGAGCTACCACGATACATATAGTGTGCTGGCCACCATATGATAACACATCCATTATCGCTGTATGGACCGGGTAATCTGGACTTATTGCAGCCATAGCGACTTTATAATAAAACTGCATTTCCTACTTTAGAGTTCAGGTGATATTTCTGTAATACATTCTATTTGCTATAGGTTTAAACTGAGTAGCGTTCACCATTTAAATAGTGTATGGGCTTGGAGACAAATAGCATCCTACAATTCAAACATTAGTAAAATTACTCGAGGGTTGTAACTAAAGCTGTTTTAGTCCACTCACCCTCATGTTGAATGAATAGGGATTTCTTTAGATTGTAAAATCGATGATTTGATAGGAAAGCTCCAAGAGCCAGAGGAGCGTTAAAACCCTCGTAAGGGTGGAGCAAAGGCGGCTAACTAATTCAGAGAATGTTGCCCGCTCTAATCAATATAGGAGGCACCCCTTGAGGTAATCACAGCGATGGAAATGCATCGTCCGGGAGTAGAAGTTTTAGCAACGCTCTATACAGACCAACTTGCTCGTCTTGTTCTTGCAGACTTGCTGAGGGAACCAATTGCTTGATTGCGGAGACACTGTTGATCACAGGTCGTGTTTGCTTCCCATGTTGTTTGTGAGGAACCCGACGCCTGGTACATTAGTGGAAAAGGGAGAGGTTCATGCAATTGAACTGAATTCAATTAAATAAAAATAGTACAGAAACAATTATGATCTATATTTTCTTCGGTAATGAACCTGAAGTAAATATTTATAGGTAAATTGGAAGATTGCTGATTGACCGGGTGTATCAATAAATGGAATTTGGTCCGGGTGCAGTCAAATAAAACTCAAATAGTAAATTGGAGTACTATTTTTATTTGAGCCAACGTTGCAGGGCTTCGCCAGGGTTAAAAGATACAAACATTTGACATAAGTACAAAAAAAAAAATAAATAAGTGGAAAATAACAATGGTATGCAATGAAACGTAAAATTTAATAAGAAACATTAAAGGTTATAATCAAGAAATAAAACGGTAATAGTAACAGATAAAGAGAAGAAATATTAATGAAATTACAAATTAAGAGATGAAAAGGGATAACAATAAAATCAAATGTTGTTTTTCTATCCATGAATTTTTTTTATATTATATTTTTTTTAAATATTTCTTCTCCCCCTCTATTATGTATATTATCATTTATTGTTACCTAATTTTAATATTCTTTACATTGTTTACTTTAAAATTATTTTCAAATGTGACGTAGTTAACTGCCATCCCCACTCCTCCCTATACAAACGGTTCTCACTGCCTTTGACTTCCGTCAAAACAGGTATGAATTCTGTCTCGTTCATTTTCATTTCATTTTATTCTTATCCCTTTTCATCTCTTAATTTGTACTTTCTTTAATATTTCTTCTATTTATCTGTTACTATTACCGTTTTCATTTATTGTTAATTGTTAACCTTTTTCTTATTAAATTTTACGTTTCATTGTATAACCTTGTTATTTTCCACTTTTTTTATTTTTTTTTTGTACTTATGTTAGGTGCTTGTATATTTTTTTAGCTCTGACGAAGGCCTGCAACGTGGGGCGAAACGTTGGCTCAAATAAATAGTACACCAATTTACTATTTGAGTTTTATTTGACCGCACCCGGACCAAATTCCATTTATTATAGGTAAATTGTTTAATCGTGTTCTGTTTATTTAGGACAGCATAGGCACGAAATACATTGACTCCTGCGTGCCATCAAAGAAATATTTGAATAAATAATCCATTCTCTAACAATAAATTTTAATTATTCTTTTTCAATCTAATTCTTAACAAATAACATTTAAAAACCAATAAAGTTTGTCTATTTTTTCATCCTTTGGTATACATTATCATTGTCTTCTTGTTCCTTTTTGTCTTATTGTTTTCACATCTTTACATTAGGAATTGAACCATTTAAAATAGCCTACACTGATTACCCGACCAGAAAAAAATGCGTACATTGTAAGTTCAATGTATGTTTTGTTATTTCTGATATAAGTTTATTATATCCAGTTTCCGAAAGGCGATTATTTTTATTTAAATTGTTTTATTTAAATAAAAGGGTAATATTTCTAAGGATCAGAAGAATACTAAGCATTAATATAAAGGACTTAATTTATCTTTTTTTTTTTAGAACATTTTTTTATAAATGATGTTAAAAATATATATTTCTTGGGCTATATTAAATAATTTAATTAAGTCATTGTTATAATATACAGCAGAATCTCGAAAATGAATTACTCAATAAAAAAAAAATCTTTAAAGCTCCTTAAATTAGCCATAGAGAAAAAATATACCTGTATTTAAACAATATATCATTTAAAAAATTTAATTTTCTCTCAGAAAAACATAATCTTTGTATATTGTATGTTTGTATATTTGTATGTTCGCAACGGTAACCTATACAAAGCGAAAAGAACCAATACGTAATGCATTGTGTTAGTGTTCAACACTGAATCTGAATCTATCCCTTCTCCTACCCCAGTCGTGTCTACATGGTTAATTTTCTCTTTATGAAATAGGCCCTGTTTATAAGTGAAGTACGTTCTATGTTTCGACTGATGACAATTGTACATGATGGTGGAAAATCGAAAACAATGTACTTAAGCGTTGAGAAAAAAAAAAATATTACTTTTATTTGTGTAAATATTTTTATTAAAAATATTTAGTAAGTAAGATTAACTCGGGTAATGAGTTTTCATAGTGTAACCCAATACCCAATACAAGTAATTTGAGGTAAATTGGATGGATATTACTAACACAAAATGGTAGCTCTTACAACAAAATATATTTAAGATAAATTCCCAGTTATGCACTTTTTTTAAAATATGCACTTACCACTAGTCACTTAATCGTAAAAAGTTAGAAAGTTACAGAATTCCAGATTTTAAAAAAGTGATAATTTATTAATTTATACAATTGTCATACAATTACCCTAGAAATATTTATTAGTGAAACAGAACAAAAGACGAAGGGAGGTTTCTGGAGGGGATTTATGTTAGAAAGGATATAAGGAGGAATAACACGTTAGCAATGCTGAACTATAACACCCTTGTTATACATTCTGGTTGTTCAGCAGAATTGACTGCTGATGCTAGTTCAATAGCATTGTGTCTTGACTTCCTGTAAAATAACTGTTTCACAACAAATTAAGAATTTAATAGGAACAACTTTATTAGTGTTATTTCTTTATTATCAATCTGAGAGACTGAGGGAAAAAACCTCCTTAAGACCGCTTTAAATCAACATCATACAAAAATAAAGCTATTTAAGAATACATTTTTTTACATTTAACAATATTATTTTATACACATATAGATATGTAAATTTTAATTTTTGTTACGTTACGGTCTTTTTATCTTTGGTCATTTTGAAGCTTTCCCTCTATTTCTAACTCCAGTTTACTTATTAAATTTTTTTGGTATCATATATACTGCTCCATGAAAACATTAGTTGTCATTTTTTCTAGATTTTTATCTATACTGCATTAATTAATATTAAACATAAAATTCATTTTTTAAAGAAACATTCAATACTAAACTATATAACAGGTTTTTTCAAACTAATTCGTGAAAAAAGAATTTGTTTCATCATTCTCTAAGAGGCTATGAACTATTACTGCAATTTCATTGCACTATTTTAGGCCTTTTATTTTAATATTTTTCATTTCTAAGATCAAGAATGTTTGAAGGACAGTGAAAATGATGAAACATGGATAAGGGAAAAACAAAATTGACAATCCACAGACCAGAAGGTTTAAAATACGGTCAAGACAAATATGAAAATTTATTTCAAAATTATTACAAAACATAGAATTTTTTTTTCTCCAAAGTAAGATTTTAAGTAGTTTTAAAAGTAATGTATATTTCTCAAAAAATGGAATTTAATGTGTGATTTTAATAATTTTATTGAAGATTAAAAACTCCAAGAAAAAATGATAAATAATAATTTCAGGATTTTTTTGTGATCACCGTGTAATATTTTATTTGAATTAAAATGCAATTCAATTTGTTAGTTGAAGTGCAGAGTTAAATGCTAGGATCAAGACATGAAATTTATTTGTAATTAGTAAAATGCTGGTTGCTACGCCGTCAGGTGGATAGTATATTTATATAAATATATGTATAAAATAAAGTTGTCATAAATGAAAAAAAAATGTATTCCTATATAGTTTTATTTTTGTACAATGTTGGTTTAATGTTATCCTAAGGAGAATTCTTTCTCAATCATTCTGACCGATAGACATTAATTTAAAATAATCATGTACACGTAATGTGTATACAATAACTCAATTACGATAAGTTTATTATTTCCCATATCAGACATAAATATCATTTTAACGATACGGAGCATTTTATAGACCTTAATATTTTTTAGCTTTATAAACCTTAACTTCAATATAAAACATCCCTGGCTATTGCATTTTTTTTAAACCTTATATTGGGGAGTTCCACTACATTAGAAGGTATAATTGAAATGTGGTGGACCACACACTTGCACAACGGAAAGGCCAAACCCATTCCCCATTCGTGCTGACAGTTATATCCTACTACATATCACCCAGGACCCCGAGTCGGGACTCCCTGAAGCTGCAGACCGTAGGCTGAGGAGGATCGCCCAGAAGGGCTATGAAATATTCATTGGTGAGGGGCCGCGCTGTGGGTTAGCATTGAAACCGACACCCCCGGGTGCCAGCCTTGACGGCTAATCAGCATCACAATACCGCAATCAGGGCTGGTCTTCGCAACATCTCCGGCGAACTGGCGGCTGTCGGGGTGCTCCGGCCGCGCCAATTACATGCACTCTGGCTCTAGAAATGGAATCCTTCTGCAATCTATCTTTGAAGCTACGCATAGATTTCCACGTCTAATCCTAACTGGAGTAGACCTTAATGAAAGAACTTTCCGAATAAATTTTATCACACAAAAAAATAAATAAAAAATATATTTGTGCACTTATATGACTTTCTTACCTCTTGTGTCCTAAGTCCAGTAAAAAATGTATTTGCTGTGTCTTCATATTATAAATATTAACTCTCCAATACTAATTGGTCCAATTAAAAACGAATCTCCGTAATATAAGGCAATTACTAGCATCACTAAGTGGACCCCAGAGAAGCTTGTAACCTCTGCGGGCAGTAATAGAAAATAGTTGTAAAGGTAAAAGAGAGGAAAGGTAGAAGGTACTAGAATTTTATCATTTAGCATAATCATTCACACACCTGTGTAACTATACATCTCTTGTCTTATCACTCCATTTGACTTCGCACATTCATGTTGATTATCTTCAAAATTACAATAGACCCAATAATCCAAATTTATTTACCCATCGAATAACGAAATGTTTTTAGGGTAGTCCCATAAAAATCTCTGTAAATCGATTGATTATTTTTTCCCCAAAAAATATCAATTTCATTTTCTTAATAATATTACATTACTGTCCACTCATAATAAGTACTCGCACAGTCAAGAAGCATTCAATGGCTGGCCTTCAGGTGAACACAACAGAGGTACTGATGTGGATAGCAAGTCTAGCTATTCAGGCCTGTTGGTCCTTATTACTTAGATGAGATTTTAATTTTTTACAAGCTTATCTTGCTAGACATTTTAATTTCATTTAAATGAGGAATATTCTAAAATACTTATAGTTTTCAAATTGATGAACACCATGTGAACGGCAATATAAGAAAAAATCATAGAAGACCAATATCTTTGTTGATGCTTCTCAGATTTAAACAATTATTATTAGTATTTCGTTTTGTCACAAATTTGATTAGGGAAATCGGGGCAAGTACAGACAATACTTTTGAATATTTGACTTTGTTAAGGTATTGATAATTTAATTTTGAAGATAGAAATTTGAAATTCCGTCATTAAATAGGCTATTTCTTCCTCTCTTCATAATAATTATTTTTTTATTTAATAATAAAAATTTTCCTGGCCCTAGTAACGAGCATACCTTTAAAAAATGGTATTTTTTGAGCAAGAGTATAACAGCTATTCTCTCAAAATTTCGTAGCATTAATATTTTACATCTGTCGCAATATCACTGATTTACATATTTTTAACTAGGGAGTTAAAGAAGGATACAAATAGTGAAATAGCTAACATGAATAATAAAACTGAATTTTTTTATCAATAGTTTTAAGGAAATAAGTAAAGATTGTTTCTATTAATCTAAAAGAATTTTATTTGTTTGTATTTGAAAAATATTGCCATTAGACTATAAAATAGGACTAGATGAAGTCCGCACTTGTCGCTTCGTTCACATTTCCTTTTACCCCAACAGGTCTGCACTTAAACCTAACTTCTCGTTTAGGGTTAAGTGCAGACCTTACTTACTTTACCTTACTTAACCCTAAACGAGAAGTTAGGTTTAAGTGCAGACCTTACCTTTAAACCATAGCATTATATCATAGATTTCAAATTGTTCTTAATCATACTTAATCCATAAGTAAAGTCTATATAGTATTAACTATATTACGTCATGCGCGTCACAGTGCTTGCGGATATGGATAAGTACTACTTCTTATATATTTTTGGGACGTAGTTGAGGAAGCTGATGGGCAGGTAGTCTAGCAGATCCGCTCCTCGTTTTCTGTGCATGTGTCTTATTTTATATGCTTGAGATAGTTTCGTGTGTTATTTTAGTATCGTTTATTTATTATTTTATCAACATTGCTAAATAGTATATACAAAAATTAATAGTATGTAAAAATAAAAATATATTTTTATAAAGAAAATAATGTATAAGTTTGAGAGCTTCGGTGAGGCTCAAGGTGCTGCGCTCTAGTGGATTGGAGATGAAATTCTGGCTCCTCTCGCTGCAAATCCATATTTTATTTTTTTTTAAATTGATTTAATTTTACCTGTTTCTTATGTTTATTAGATTCACTTGTGAATTAGATACATTTTGAACTATTTTTAGAACAAACTTGATATTTTGTGATAGTGGATTTATAATTTAAGAGACGATGCTCATATCTGATTAAAAATTTCCACACAGCTAATATCTAACAAATATAACATAATATCCTGCCACCATTTTGGGAACATAAAATTATTTATCAATTTTTAGTTATTAGAAATAAAAAACATGAAGTGATGTAGTCTATTAAATTACTTTATTAATGGCAGCTGTGATATTTTTTATTCATTTTAGAAGCTGTTTCTATAAATAGACCGATATTTTTCGACGTATTTTGCGATCGTATACTTTAAGGTTGTAATGGAAATGGAAGGAGTGGAGCGAATATAGAATCTATATTTGAGGAAGGATAGGTTATTTTCGTAGTGTTAATAAAGACCTTGGTCCTATTTCCTTAATTAAGTACAAACTAATACTATTAATTTTGTAGTTTGTACTTGGTACAGTTTTACTGACTTACACAATTCTGCCAGTTATTTTTTTACGTTTAAAATCACGTAATATCACTAATAGTTGTCCCTACCAATAAACAAAATGTATTAGTTCTTGTACTTTACAGTTTGCGTACTTGTTTTTATGGAATAATACTATCTATCGGCTTTCATTATGAAACAGCCCCTGATGTCAGAAGGAAAATTGTTTAATTATTAGATTATGAAGCGATTATTGTGGTTTAGATTACAATCAAACACCCCATCCAACATCTTGATTGTAGCTTTGAAACATAAATTATCAAAAGCCCTAAACGCAGACTGCAATAATTACTCCCTAAGAAAGGGCCAGACAACCCTGGAACTGGAAGAGTCAGTTAATAATTGATGGAGGGTCAGAACTGTTGGCAATCGAGGCAAGTTGCTTATTCAGTAGTGCGGAGCTTGATCGGACTTTATCCGAGAAATTTCACTAAACCCTTGAGTGAAGTGGTTCTAGCCGGCATAATTGGCTATGAAAATTTTATGACGTCACGTGGCGCTAACTGCCGGGGCAAATGTTGACACTTTGGAGAGGGCACTGGCCAGAAAATGGTGTTGCTAGTTCAAACACTGGCCCCGTGTTTGTGTACCTCAAGATAAATATGTCTCTGCCCCGTGTGTGCTTTGGTCGAAAATTTTCATATACTACGGGGAGAGAGCTAAACCTCGACAGTGTAAACTGACCGCATGACCTCTTGACATGTTAATTACTGTCGAATAATTGGCCAGCGTAAATGAGACTTTAATATGTTCTTATGTTTGTTCGAAAATATTGAATATTAATTTTAATGGTTGATAATATCAAGTTATTTTACGATATAAACGTGTATTTTCTGTGATGCATTACAATTAACTAAGCATTGAAAAGTGAATTTAGGAAAAATATGAAAGAGAAAAAATAAGAAATTAAGGTAAAATAATTTTTTTTAGTGACGATAACAGAACTGATAACTGTAGAATTTATAACAGTGTCTTGCAGCAGCCTGGGCTTCAGTCTTCGGGTTGTGGTTGGGTTTCCTACGTTGTAGGTCACTATTCCTTTAACTGTAGGTAACTGGGAGTGGAACTTCATGAACCTTTTTTCGATGTAATCCTCTATTGTCTCTATTTGTAATTTCCGATGCAATTGCCTGTTTCTTACAAAGGGCATCCAGCTGAAGCCGATTAAGATTTTTTTTAAGAACGGAGAGAAAGTGATAGTAAAAATTACATTCATAAATCACTTTCTTATATAAGGAATATGCAGTAAGTGGAATTATCACTATCTTGTAAAATTTTTAATTAAAATTTTTGACGGAAATACACCCTTTGAAGTTCCCTGAATCCAAACATCCAAGTCTCGCAAAAACGAATAGTCCTTCGAAACTTAAATTTCATATTTAATGTAGGTATATGCCTTCCATTCCAATAACCCACTGGCGTTAGTTGCATGATTTTGACTACCAGGATTGGACCCTGCAATGAACCTTACAATGCCACAAGGAAATCCAAGGCAGTAGTATGCTAGTATACATTTGTCACTTCTATTATGTATGTGTTGTATAAATCTAATAATAAAGGAGGTTACGAAAAAAAAAAAAAAGCATATGCCAGGGATGTGACTGCAACTCTCTCGATAAAATTGACTAACTGAAAACGCCTTTTGTGAATTGATTTTGCTTTTCCCAATAATGTCTCTTGTGATTTTGATTAAACTTAATACATAAGTGGTATATAAGATTATATAGGTTATACCATATTATTGAAATAGTTTAGCATGGCTTGAAGGATGAATTAAAAAATTATCTTCTAAAGTTCCATTAATTATGCTTATTTGAAATAAACAACCAGTTGATATTGTTATCAATGATAAATAATAGACAAATACAAAATACTAGAGAATTTAATAAATAATTATAGGAGAGAAAATGAATAATATGCACTGAGTTTCAAAACGGAAAAAGTTGAATTCTTTTGAACGCAATTATACTTTGTATTTCGTTTCTTTATCTTTTGTTTTTTATATTCAACATGTATCTAAACTGAGTTAGATAGCTTTATAGGTTTTTTTGAACGTTTGCATCCTTTTAAAATGCAATAATACATCAAGTACATTGAATGGAATACATTAAGTAAGGGAGATCCCTTACTTAATGTATTCCAGTATCATGTGCTGGAAAATGTTGAAGAAAATCTATTATGCAATCTAATTCATTTTGGGCTTATGGAGGAAATTGATAGAGGCTACCGTGATGGACGAATTTTTTTAAATCAGAACATGTGAACCTGACAATGACTAGTACGACTGGTGTCTACCTGATATTAAAAATTGATTTCCTGAGTTTGAAAACCTCAGAAATGAGAATTCCTCCATATTATATGTCATTTTCTAGAAGATACTCATGGAGCTATTCCTACATTCCCATAATAATTTCTACAATAACTCTCTATCATAACAAGATGTACTTAAAGCTGCAATACAACGGCATTTAGAATAATAGCCTTCATTACTGTCGGAAGCTTTTAGCCTAAACGGGAGAGTTGATGACGGAGGATTATGATTCTCAGCGAGATCTGATTAAAATTAATGAATCGACTTAATCGGCTATTCCATTGTAACTTGATTAATAAATTTCATAATTTGTCGAACTAATTAAAAATTATTATGAAGGTGAGAAAACAATTGGGCATTTTTTATATTATTTACATGATGTGTTTTTTTTTTTTCCTAATACGTGATAGACAACATATTTACCCATATGATTGTAATATCTTCTCATCATTTAAAAATTGGCTTTGAACATAATAAAATCTTTGAAAAAACCAAAATCTAGATGAGCCTCAACATTTCAAGGGATTATCATTAACTAAAGAACAACTGAAAATATTATACATATTATACTAGGAATTAATTTTGACAAATTATAATGAAAAGATTTAATAGAATTAAAATAAAACAGTACCACTACAATCCATTAAGGGGTACTTTGTACTGTTACTAGACAAACCGTTTGACAAGGAGGTGATTTAGTTAGGAACACGCTCAACCGCCAGGTTTTTACCCATTTAAGGGTAACCCACTTCATGAGGCTGGGTGGACTCCGGAGGGCTCCCTTACAACGGGTTGACTCACAGCTACAGTTAAATAAAAAATAATTATCCGCAATAGCCGGATTTGAACCTGTGTTAGGAGTTAGTAGAATAGAATTAGATTTTTTTCGAATTAGATATGAATCTATACAAAAAGTATAACAAAATAAAAATGATCCTATAATAATTAAATAAAAAATAATTTATGCACAGGACAGAGAAAATTAAATTTAAAAAACAATGAATAAATAAAGTTCTTTTGAATAATTTCACTTTGTCAAACTCAAAAATCCTGAATTTAAATTTGATCAAGTAAATGTCCCTAATTTCTATAATTAGTTGAATTTATGGTGTAGAAATGTGATGTTTAATATAATGAAAATTTCAGCGGGCTAAAAAAAAGTTCATTCTGACTTTTTATTAATAAAGGTAAATATATTATAAGTTAGAATTTCTAAATTCCGAACAGCTAGTAAAACACTTAACCTATTTTATTTCTTCCAGTTTCTGATTTATTATACATTACTATGCATTACTGCATAAATAAAAGATATTACTTATAAGTGATATCAGTCCTTCACTTCAATGGTATACAGTACCTCCATTGGTACTTATATTTAAAATATTCAAATTATATTAAAATATAAACTGGTGCCAGATCAAATCTGGTCTAGGTCGTTGACTTTTTTCATTAAGTTGCGGTCCCACAAAATTAAAAACTTGACTCCTCAACCATGGTTAGGCAGTATAGGACTCCAATGGAAGTCTTAAAAAAAAAAAGTTATTACTTTGGTGAATATTAGTTAAGAATTTTATTTTTTGGATTTTGACTCATCTAAACAAGTAATTCCGTCACAAATGGAAATATTCAGGAAGTTTATCGAAATGATCTTTTTTCTTGGACGATAACTTATGGAAGATAAAGTTTAGAAGATATATAGATTAGTTTAGCTTTTTGACGATTTCCTATGTATCCTCCTTGCAGTTCCCACCCCCTACGGTTATTATTAGTTACTACCCCTAAACCTGAGGCCTGGCTAATTGAAAAGTCATCCCTCTCGGTCCGGCGACATCCCTCAGCATTCTTATTCTTGGAGCGTATCGGTCTCATGAAATGAAAATACACTATACAGCTCCCCTCGGCGTACTAATTTAAGAAATGCAGATTGGAGGGGGTACTTGCCTCTCCGACCTTTTATAATGCTGATTTTATTTCACTTCACCACCGTCTCCTGTAATAAAACAAATCAAATTAATTATCCCATTTCCAGTTTTTCGTCTGAGGCTTCTAGAAGCTTGTCTTAGTATTCAGGAAATGTCTTCGGAAGTGCCCCTTCTGGTGGGGTAAGTTAGCAACTTGTAGGACTTAGTATTGCATACTTTATTATTTATATAATACCTCTCCGTGTACTACTGTTTAACACTTTATCTTGTTGGAAGCTTCTAAATCTTTTTTTAAAAAAATGTGAACTAGTATGAAGGAAAAACTATGTTTTTGTGTGTCTAGACGTTAAATATTAAATTTTGCTTTTATAAATTAAATGACAACCAAAACATTCATTTGTTACTTTACTTATAAGATTTTGTTTTGTAGAAACTATAACGATAATTAGAGTTTTCAGAAAAATTAGCGTACTTTTTCAGTTTTTTCTTTATATCTTCCAAATTAATCTCCTTTTACGAGAAAAAGTTATAATTTTAATTGTTTTTTAAGTAGATAAATTTCCTTTCTATTTGAAAGGAAAATAAGCTCTGTTCTAGCACTACTTACCTGCTCTTCAAAAACTATTTTCGTATTCTCCAATTAGACCATATTCTCTCAAAAGCCTGCTAGAACAGCTCAGATGAAAGTGTCTACCATTTGAGACCATGCCATAGTACTAAAGTATAAAAAAATAAAATAAAATTTATCGTTTTAATGAGAAATTTTCACTTTCACAGATTCATGTTTTAGTTAGGACTTTTCATTAAATAGCTAGAATTATTTAAAAGATTGTGAGAATTACACTTCCTTCCACCAAAAAAAAAATAAGATTCTTATTTTAGATGTTTTGGAGATGCTTGAGTGGACGTACATTTCACTTCAAACTGAATATGATTATTTTAGCAGTTAACTTGATGGTAATTAAAAAAAAAAGAAATTAAAAATAATAATTATTTCACCTTTTTTATTTGAAAGATTTATCTTTTTTAATCCGGTGACCATTGTGTATATATAATCGTTCATAACTCTTCAG
>NW_027106849.1:1926305-1939937 GCF_000696795.3 Halyomorpha halys | reverse complement strand
ATACTATGATATGAATAAAAAAAAAATACAAATCTGTTTATTTATTTATTTGCTTAATTTAAATCTGTTTAAACATGTGATAATATAAAAATAATTTATGTATAAGATTCATAAAAATAAAACAAAATAATTGACCATATAAGAACAAGACATAATTGTTCCTTAAAATTTAATTTTTTTTAATATATATTTATTGAAATTTACAACTGTACATTATAATACGTTCAGTAAATTTGATCTCAGTTATAATAGAGAGATACAGGCGTGGCCATCTTCTTTTTAGGCGCCTCGGAGGATTGTCAGGAATGGAAAAGGATGCAAGGTTAGAAACGTTGCAAATTTGAATAATTGTGAGTTTCAGAATTTTGATGAGAAATTTTAATTTGGGCTGCTCAGTATATTGTTTTGGATAAAAGTAATTTATACAATAACTTTATATATAAAAAAAAAATGAATGTGTTATTTTAAAAAATAAATCAATATTCAGGCGTGCGAGTGTGTATGTGTAAAGGCATGTAGTGTGTTTTAGTAGTATATATACCTATTTACATAATTCTAAATGCCTTACCAGAGAGCTGAGGCCGAGGCTGAGCTGTCATAATTTTATAAATTAATACGGCACACATTTAGCCCACAAAGCTCCCCTCTGGATTGGGGATATATTGCATCCTGTGTTTCAAATATAGATATATATTCTGTGCCAGGATCCCCCGCGTTATAGCTTATCTCTACCCAGGATTTGTGATAAGGGCTTTTATCTATTTATATCAATTTATCTTTGGGCTTACCATCGGGTGGAGGATTTTATCACCTGGCATCAGTAAAGGGAAATATTTTTACTGGCGGAGCTTGCTGCTTATTTTATTTCAACAAAATTTTTTTTGTTTCCTTGTACACAGATAATTCTGGCGCCCAGAATTCCTTATAGTTGAACAGTTTTTACATAGTAATAAATGCATAATATATATCTCTTTCATATCTTATTTTATCCACTTACACTAATAGATTAATTGTAATATAATGTGATATTCTAAACACAAAAGAATCCTGACACATGAAGTCTAAATTATTTCAATATTATGATTTTTAAATAGAAGAAATAAACATATAATATATATTTATTATTGACCAATGAATTAATTTTAAGTATCCAACGTTTCGACTTCAGTTCGGTTATTTATTATATCATGAAGGATAATCAATTAAATGACAGACTTTATTCTAACAATTTCAAATGATTATTAATTATAAATTAGCATATCTTAACTATAATGCCACGGCTTCACATTAAGTATAAAAAAAAAGATTCTGCCTAAGTCTGATATAATATAGTCAAATTAACCTGTGAATCATGTTTATTTGTTATGTAATTTGACCAATTCAATGTTTACTTAACTATAATTGTTCCTTCTAAATTTAAATATAAAATATTTTAATTCCAAATTACCTTACACTACTATCAACAACAATATTGTTTGATGTTACAATAATTTATTTCAAAGTATATTTGGTATATTTTCTTATTTATTTCATTATTAAAAATCATATAAAAAAAAATTATAAATAGAAACCTAAGATCTAATCATATTAATCTCAAAGTAATTTTGTTTATAATTGTTGCATAATTCTGGTCCAAATTTCTCGAGTCCGATAGGTGTGTTAACCTTATAATTAGCATTTTATGAAATATCAATAGTATCAAGCATTTATATTTTCTTTATATAAAATTATTCTGTTGTGAAAATAAAAGTTCGCCAATACATAATGCTGGACTTAAACGTCGAATTTTATATATCAGTCCGGATTGATGTTTTGTTTTTATTTTGTCCTTTATTTTGCTATTGTAATTTTTAATTTCATTGCTAGGTCAATAATATAAGGATCATTTCTCAACATTATATTCTTTAAATGAGCTGTTCAATCTCAATCTTTAATTGTACTAATCTGAAATTTAAGGTGTTACTAGGATAATATTAAAAAAAAAAAATTGTCAGTGATGTTCGTTTTACAAACCATGTAAAACCTAAATGGATAATAACAGACCACTACTGAGGTGTCCGAGGTGTTCAACGAAATTGAGTCATGACCTAAGAGCGCCGATCCCGATTGTAAGATAGATTACATAATAGTGATATTGATAAATTAGTTATAGTAGTGCAACATAATTTGAAGTTAAAAGAATGTTTTATCCAAATCAAGAAATATATCAAATATAGGTAATTCAAATAAAATAGGGCAACTTAATTAATAAAATCTTATTAATTTGGTGTTTCATGAGTTATTTTTGATTTTATTATATCAGGCTTAGGGAGAATAGCATGAAAATGTTCTATAGTTGATTTGAGGCTGTGAAATTGTATTAAAGCAGTAGTAATTTGTAATTCATAATATTTTATAATTATTTACATTAAGTTTATAATAAAAGCTATTATTTAACATATTGTCCTGGATGATGGTCAGGTAGGTCGAAACATTGAGTACTTAAAATAATTAAGAAACAATGTTGGGATTCTATGGATAAAATTTATTTTAATTAAACAATTGTATAAGCATATTATAAGCACATTTAATAAGATCTAACTACAATATTTTTATAATAGTAGTATTGCTATATAAAACAGGTCTCAAACAAGATATCAGAAAAAGTATATATGGGACTAAAAATTTGCTGAGAGGCCACTTTAGCTCTTTACCGACGTAATTGAAAAATAAAATGGTGGGATATTACAAGTTTTAGTACGATGAAATATTTGTTAGGGAATGAAGGCTTTGCTTTATAAAGAGGTTACTCTGTATATTTTATTGTGTGACTTATTATTCAGTATCTATTTCAAATAATCGAATTTTGAACAGGCTTCTTTCAGATGATATACCGTAATGTTTGTTTTCGAAAATGCCCTCAGAGAACATGACTGATGAAGACAATTAGAGAGCGGGCAGGTAAAGCACACAAGACACGAACCCACAATTGTTCGACGTTCAAATGATGCACGGCCCATGTCATAGCCCGAGGAAATGCATTGCTGCAAGAGCCCTCATTCATAAAGAGATCTACCATCGGTCCATCAATCAAATCCATTCGACCAATCCTTCATCCGCTTGCATCCTCCGTCCGATCTCTTTCCCCACCACACAAGATTTATTGCCATTATTTTTTATTATACACGAGGGTGGGGAAAGGGGAGGGATTGGAAACGTAATTCAATTTTCCTTTCTTCGTCAATCCTTTCTCCGTTTTGTTTCCGTCTCCTACTGGACAGCAGAAGGCAAAGAAAAATTACTTTTCTTGGCCTCAATGGTTTTTCTCCCTCATTTTAAATGAATAATTTCTCCCTTCCCCTCTTCGACCAGGCTTTGGAGCTCCGCTCGAATCCTTTTGATAGATGTTCTATTGAATTGTTTAATTATCGTCTAAGGATTTTAGATTACACCGGGTTGGGGTCGGGAAGGAGGGCGCTCAATCAAAAGAATGGCGGGGTCTCATTTTCTTTAATATTTCTATTCAGGATTTGCTTTTCATTAATGAACATTTTAATTATCCATTTTCCTTCTGACATATTTCCTTTTTTCCCTCTATAAATCAGTTTAATCAAACCTTATGTGTCATTGAATTCTTCTACATGAGGTCTGTTGGATCAAACCCCATTTTTTCAAAATTAGTTTTTTTTTTAGGTTAAAGTCCTATCAAAGATATATTTTATCTTGAGTGAAAAAAGTTCTATTCTATGTTTAAAAACTATATTGGATTTTTTGTTGGAGTACTTTTTTACGGTAATAAATTTTGATGAAACTGCTTTAAGACCAAGTTTGAATTACGTGACTTCTAATGGTGCTTTTTTTTTTTTTTTTTTTTTTTTTTTTTAAAAAAAAATTTTTTTTTTTTTTTTTTTTTTTTTTTTTTTTTTTTTTTTTTTTTTTTTAAAGAAAACTGTTTATTATACTGTTTTTGTATTTATTTTCTGTTGTTTATACTGTATGTTATTTAAACATAAATGTACAGTTTTATTAAAAACTGGTTTTCTTTTTTACCAGATCGGTCCTTGTTGTTTTTTTAACAGTTAATAATGGGGTTAGAGTCTTATACAAAACACACCCATAACTTTTTAAATTATTTACAATGTCATGTCCATTGAAAAATTATAAATGATAAAGGTCAATTTTAAAAATGAATAATTAAAAATAAGAAAAGAAAAAGAAAATAACTAACAAAAACAAATAATATTTAAAGAATTTATAATTGACTTGTACTGAAACAATAATTTGAGAGGAAAACAAAAATAATAATAACAATATTAATAAAAATAAATTGATATGGAGTATATAGCAGGATATCTTGATTCAGCCTGGGCTTCAGTCTTCATGATAAGATTGGATTGCCGGCGTTGTAAGCCGATGAACTTTTTACTACTGTTGATTGGGAGTGGAATTTTGTAAAACCTTTTTTTATGAAATTATCCATCGATTCCTCATGTAATTCACGATGCAATGGACAGTTCTTTATAAAACAGGTGGAATTTTCGCGGTTCTTAGGACTTTACGTAGATTATGTAGATATGGGTGATTGAATCTGGTGTTAACAGGGTTTTTATTGACGATAGGATATAGTATTGCTATTATACCATAAGTTGGGCTATTTGATATTGATATGGTGATATTGCAACGATCGAGATAAACTTCAGGTTTTTTTTTGTTTCACTGGTTGGACTCCACAACAATTCTTTATCTTTGAGAATCAATTCAAGTGTCACTGATTCGTGTCTCTAATATTGAAACTGATCACCTATTTGGTAAAGTATTGTTTAAGATCATCTGCTGTATATTTCTGGCCATTATAATGACACTGTCTTAAGCAAAAACGGCTGTATTGTCAGCAAATATAGCTATGGAGATGTGAGGACTGCATATCATGAGGGTTAAAGGAAATGAGAATAAGGAAAAAGACAAAACCTTGTGGAGCACCAGCATAGATTTGTTGGTGAAATCTGTGTTATTTTTTTAATATTTTTTTTATTACTTATTTATTGTAATTTACAACTGTACAAAATAATACAATAGGTAAATATGTAGTATGTTTCATATACAATTGAAAATCTTGGGAAGGAACCACCAATTGGTGGTACTTCAAACATTAATTTAAATTAGAAGGTCCTGTAGCCATCTTCTTTTCAGACGCCTCGGGGGATGATCAGGGATTGTTAAGGATGAAAGATTAAGAATTAATGGGTTAGGATGGTTAAGGAGTTTGGAATAAAAAGACGCATATCTGTTTTGGGTCAAATCTGCAACGAATGGGATGTTAAGGTCTTTTTATTAGTAAACGTTAGACCATTGAGGAATGAGTACCGAATATCAGACAAATATTTTGGAGTATTTACGTTCTTTAGTCTGTACATTAGACCCCGATGCAATCCTATTTGATAAGGCTTGTTGAAAGTCCAAGAATGAGGCTTCTAGCGTTTACTTCATTTCAAATCCGTTCATACAAATTTCATTATCTTGCCAGTTGATTTTAAGTTGAATAGCTATACTATAAAAAGAATCAAGGTGTCTTTCTATAACTGATTCAAGTAATTTTCCTACAATGGGTAATAAACTTGTGGGCCTATTGCTGCTAAGTTGTTGAGCGTTACAAATTTTTTCTTTTACTAAAATATTTTTATAAAACCAAATTTTTTTTAATATTAAAAAATTTTATGATTCAAAACAAAACAATTTTTAAAAAGATAATTTTCTATATATTCTGATTAGTTTGGAGCGAATGTCATGTCAAAATTCCCTGATTCCAACACGAAATTTCACATATAAACTTAAAATTAAGAAATCAGAAAAATTAAACTTAAAATTAATTATTCCTGTAACCATCCATAAAAACAAATTTAAAAATCAGTTTTTCGTTATTTTAAAAAATGCGGCAATTTTTTAAAATTAAAACTAACCGGGTTCAGATTAGCATATAAGGTAACGAACTCTTGAATAAAAGCAAACGAATAGTGGATTGACTCTCCAAATTATATAATTCATCTTCGGAAGATGGTGCACATAAGGACTGGGTGATATTGTCTTGAGGGTCGCGAGGTGCCATATGCGTCCTCCATCGGGTGGAAATGATTTGTGAGCAGTTTAATGGAATGAGTCGAAGACATACATCACCGCAACCCTGACACATCTAGACGATTGTGGTCGACAGATGCGGCCTTCAGGATAATTCACGCTCGTCACCCTCGTACCAAGAAATAACTAGGCGATTTAGAAAAAAAATTACAATATTATTAAGATCCGTCATTAACTATGAAGGTCTTAATTTGAAGTATTTCTTATGGAATTTTAATATTTTATAAACGTGAAGCTTCTGAAGTCACTTGAAATTCTAACGATGCATTAGTATATATAGAAATTTCTGATCAGCTGTTTGGGACTAGTATGGAGAAGACACAGAGGTCAGTCTCAAAGTTATAGTCTTTCATAAGTGATGCGAATTTATAAATAGACTTTGTTTTATGGAATTTTAACAATCTGAGCGCCTCTCCCATTAACTATATTGGTTCGACGACTATTAGCACTTTATAGGCACTCAAACCTTTTAGTTCTGCAGTAATGTCAGTAAATCCCAACAAAATATCTTCAGTTCCAATTAAAATTACAAGATCAACAAATGAAAAGCAAAATGAAGTGGATTACATCCTATAAATTGATTTGTGGGTAACATCCTAACCTGCTTGAGACTGGGTCATTCTCTCTTCACGCACTCCCACCTAATCAGAAAACTACCACTCCCAACGTGCCATATTTTTCAAGAATGTACTCACTTTTAGCCTAAAATAAACAGAATAAGACTGACCTAAAATTTATCAGAAGCTCTCACAGATTAGGAAGCTAAAGTTACATTAGTATTTAAATTTTTAAAAGTACATCACCTTATTTCGAAATTATAACTCCTCTTTGATTTTAATTTTATTTATTATTAATTTTTCCATTTGTAGGAATCACGTTTCTCCTTTCCATTTGTTTGAATCATGCGTGCGTGGATGTGTGTGTGGCTTTGAGTAATAGGCGTTGATGACCAAAGGGTTTTACTCCTTTAAACAACAACAAACAAACAAATTGATTTGTTATTATATTATATTATTCTAAAGGGATCAGTACCATAATAAATAAAGGATATTATCATTATTATTATAAAATAATATGTCAAATTTCCCACCAAACCTCAAACCGCATCAAACATCAAACTATGCTAAAGCCACATCTACAGAAAGATTTTCCAAATGGGAAAATGCTGTTGTCTTACATTCTTACCCTTGGATAAAAAAAAAGAATACGTACTTCAAATTGCAGCTTCGATCTATAATTTATCCTTTATACTTAAATATTTTCATGCTCCAATTTCGTATTCATTTCACCAAGAAAGAAGTAGTTAACAGCCTTATAATGAACAATCAATCAATGGTCGTTAATAATAAAAAAAATTTATAAAATGATTAATTAACTAAGTCAAACTGAACAAAATTTCAAAAGCCTGCCTCCCAATACCTCATGAAACGATAGAAAATACCACGAAAGCATATGTTTAAGATTTGTCTCGCCTATGCATATTCTCAGAGCCAAGTAAGATGACCCGAGGTTAGTCCGTATACTCAGTTTTAGACAGAAAGGTTCCATCCCAACTGACAACTTTAGGAAACTACTATCGCTTCTAAAAATAAACAGGACAATGTTTCTAATCTAATATTTTTCAGTGAAGACATTGTCACTTGCTTTATTTGTTGACAGTTGGATCATATTCCATGAGAATCTAGATGCAAATAATGAAGAAAAGCAAGTATGGTAATCAATTTAAATTCTGAAATCAGCAATTACAATAAAGAATACAAATAACGGTAGCTCTTTATTATCGCTTACCATGCAGTCTATCAAAGTCAGTCACCATGACGACCTATTCGTATTAACAGAAACAAATGTTGATATCAATATCGAATACCTGGTACGAGGGTGGCAATGACTATAACATATTAAAATTGTCAATACCAAATCTTATTCTTCTTTCTCATCCTCCTTAAGTGTCTTTCAGCGTGGAGGAGCCTCTTGGCATTTGGTCCACACATCTCGGTCTCTGGCAAGCATCTTCATCTGTGCCAGCGTTTTTCCTCTTTCCAGTCCTAGTCGTTGGATATGCTCCATATTAGCTCCTTCTAGGTCTCCCTCGTAGTCTTCTACCAGTCGGCCTTACCTTCATACATTTTCTTGGCACTCTATCTTCCCCAAATCTATTAACCTAAATCCAGTAAATAACAGCAATAAATTAATATTATCACCTAAGGTGGCTTATGGATCCAAACAATCTACTCAAACCCTCTTCTTTCAATAGCAGATCTAAATTTAACGTTAAATTCTCTTGAAGAACTGGAAAATATAAATTTGGTAGACTTCTCAGCGGTAGCAACTGCTCAGACTTCTAGTGAAAAATCAAATATTTTTATTTATTTATTTAACACCAACAGATTTTCGCTATAAGCTGTTTTTTGTGTTATTTGAAAGTCAGTTTCAAACTAGGCTGTTACAACTCTCCATAAGCCATGATTTATACACTCACCCTATAAATTTGAAATATAAAAGATAAATGATTGAAGATGTATACACAATTTTTT
Source organism: Halyomorpha halys (assembly GCF_000696795.3). Taxonomy (NCBI): domain Eukaryota; kingdom Metazoa; phylum Arthropoda; class Insecta; order Hemiptera; family Pentatomidae; genus Halyomorpha; species Halyomorpha halys. Next base: position 1,931,292 of record NW_027106849.1, on the reverse strand, counting down.
ATATTCGTAATTTTTCATATGTCCGTTAGTAAAGAGAAGACCCTCACCCCCTCATATAATAAATGAAAGCGTTTACTCTGAAAGGGCTAACATTGTATGCATATTAATTAGGGAAGTAGAGAAAAGGTTTAATAAATCTTACAGTTTTGATTGGCGTGGCCATATTTCTCCGCCGGGAAATTGAAACAGTGTTGGAGGGGGGGGGGGTTCTGGAAATAAATTGCTATAAATTCAGAGGGCCCAGCTGGGACAGGGATTATGTGGGCCGGGGGTGTCAGTCAGTTTATGCCGACTGACAGCCATATTGGCGCCCTGATTGCCTCTCTGCCTGTCCTTTGGTATTAGCCACTGCGGTCGCCTCTAATCCTTCCATCAATGCTACCTTCGGGTACTGTCGGGCATCTGCTTTCCCAAAGGGTTAGTTGTTCCATTCCATTGTCGCTTTAGTAAATTTAGATGATAACATATAATCGGCACTGCTTATAAGTGCACCATAAAACATAATAAGAATAAGAAAATACGATCGATTCTTGTTAATATTTACTTGTCAGTATTAACTTGTGGGCATTAGTCAGAGGCAAGATCACTTCTTCATCTTCTTTCAGAACGACGTTCTAGTACATTCCAACGTGGGCGAGCCTTTAAGCCTTTGTCATAATTATAATTCCTAACGGCACATCTTAGTACGAGCAAGCCCTTAGAGGTTTATGCTGTGTTAGGGTCGCCCTAGTGCTGCTAATATCAAATTAACATATATAGGTGAACTTAAAAAATGACAAAAGACCCAGGCGTTATGACGATGACGTTCTGAAAGACATCTCCTAAGCAGAAGCCATGATGCATAAATATGAGAAATTGCTGTATAACCCAATAATCTTATCTTTAATTGAATATAACCCCCAAATAAATGGCAATCTTTGTGGAATGAAAGCCCCAGAAGTAAAATAAAAATTATTAAAGAGGACGTCAAACCCTGGGGTACCTCCAGCCGCAAATGCCGTAGTGAGGTTGTAATGACCAACCTGAGAATCGGTCACACGAGACTCACCCACTCCAATCTTGTTTAAAAAAGAAACGCCTCCGAACTGCCTGTATTTCAACAACAATTTGACAATTAGCCAAATTTCACATCACACCTCAATAGCTTAGGATTAAACTCGGATATTTCAAAATCCTCAGAGATAATGATAAAACAGTTAAATTGGTGTTTTTTAAAATCAAAAGACAGACAGAAAAAAATTTAATAATAAATAAAATAATAAATGAAATTATATTAAATTAAACAAATATAAGAAAAATTAAATAAGGTATAAATGATGTTGATGACCAATTATGTTTTACACCACTTTACAAAAACAAACACCCAAATTATTATCAAAACTTGAATATTTACAATGATCTCATATTTTTTGAGTTTTCCAAAACTGTATAGCAAAACGTTCGTAATCTATTTTTAAAAACTATATCCTAGGCAATGAATCTAAATGATGCTATCTATACCTTCATCATTATAATTTTGAACTGATATTAACAGCAAGTTTAGCATGTTCTAGAAATGAGTCTATAAAACTAGAAATTACCTCTAAGTTAAGTGTAGTTTTATAGACTCATTTTTTATAGTTTACAGTTGTTAATTTTCCTTCTCTATGTTTTAGTACAATAGCATTCATAAAGTTGACGTTTCACTGTTAACTTAATCGGATAAATAAATAAATTGAAAACAGCAAATCAGACTGTAGATGTTTATTTTTTGGGGGGGAATTGACATTTATAACAATAACAAAACATTACGTGCATTATTATAGAGACAACACTAATAATATTGTTATAAAGAGGATGATCTATGGAACAATCCATTACTTTGACAGCAGAGATGTACTTAATAAGCCAAAAACTGATTGAGTCGCCTCAGAGTATTAGCTGTCACTCTCCAGTATCCGCGGTGATGGACGAGCTCTCCAGTCTCTCAAATCTTCCTTTAACCCGCTCAGTCGCTATTTTATTCAAGAGGATGAGCAGTGAGGGGAAATGACCTATTATAAACATTAGAGGGAAGACGACTTGCAATAATATGAATTTTAACAATTGTATCGGTAAGGTCAGTGAAAATGCAATTATTATTATATAATGGGCAACGTATCTATTATGAAGTATTAAAGATATTGAAGTTATCAAAATCTGGATAAAATGTATAATGTAATCGTGCATTGCAAAAAAAATAATAGTATAAAGATCACAAAATTTTGAAATTTAATAGCATTATATTAGCCCCAATTTGCATATAAACATAATAATGATCTATTTATATAAAAAGGGAATGGTCGAATCTTTGTCCTCTTATGTACCCTGTTAAAAGATGCTGAAATCACCTAATTCACAGAAAAAAAGTTATGAATAAAACAAAGCGTTTTTGGTTTTTAGCTCCACCACCAAATACCATTTTTCAAGGGAATTGAAAATTGGAAATTTTTCACTTTGATTTATTTGAAAGATTTTTTTTTCTTGCGATTATTGTCCATATAATCTTTCTAAACTCCTCTGCATTTTATTCAATTCCTACGTTAAGATACGTTGGAAAGCTGAATGTTTGCTCTAAAAAATATTTTACCACTCTTTGATATGTCAATAGGTCTCATTTGTTTCCATATAGTACTAATATTGAAATACAGGGAGCATAATAAAGAGAAATACATAATAATAAAGTATACAATTTATAATAAACTATCAAATTTGTTTATTAAATCCATATAGACCCTTGGAATAGGAATTGCGAAGCATTCCTGAGTTAGATAGTATATTTATGAACTTAATCATACTCCTCCAGACTACTATGCATTAGAGTACATTAACAAGAGCACTGTCTTTGATGCAGTTGTCATCATAGTGTTTCCATTAGAGCTAAAAATTAGTGAAATAACGAAATATTTTCAGACAAATAAAAGTTGTCATATTATGTTATATATTAAATTTGGCCAATTTATTAAACTTAGAGATGCTTTATGAGAATCGGATGTTGGTCTGGCACGAGACGTTACCATTGATCTGGCAAGAATTTGTCCAAGATTTCATCACCGTCGCACTAATACAAGATCAACACTTCGATAGCTAAGAAGTAGTATTTTAAAACAAACTACAATAAAAAAAAAATACTACGGCTATCAAGCACTTTTAAAACACAATTGAAATTGTGCTGAAACAGATGCTGATCTTAGAATTAAGTTCGGAAGATATTTGATGCCTAAGAATATTTAAAAATGCTCACCTAAGATCCTTTTAGTTTATTAAGACAATTTGACTAGTCACAAAGTGATAAGTTACTTGATTTCTGATTATTATTGATGTTGAAGAACATGTTCAGAGTCAGTAGGCTCAACTATTTAATTTATAGTATTAGCGATTAGTTAATTAACATGAGTTCTGGACCTGGTTGGTATTTAAAGATGAGGATTTTCCACTTATATGACCTCTTTCTTTGAGCTAAGTCCTTTTTGTTATTGCTTCGAAGGCCCCGTCTAAAACCAGATTCTCAACCACGAGATACTGCCATGTCCCCATCCTCCAGGCCTAGAGTGCAGAGACAGACGCAGCGGATTCCTTTGTGCAAGGAGGGAAAGACCCCATGGGAAATCTGCTGATTGAGAATGAAGCCCTCAAGGTGTGCAGCCAATTAACAAGACAATGGCCCGAGGGCTTTCGGTTCTGTTGTTTGTCCAACAGCTGGAGCTACTTTTCCCCCGCTGGAGCGATCAGTATTAGTGGCCCACTTGCTATGCTGTCTGTTCGCTTGTTACCGACCTTATGTTCAGTTAGCTGGAGCCCAGGAATGATTATAAGAAAACATAGCTCCACAGAGAATTGATTTTTTGCTTCCTTCCTATCGAGGTTTTGGATGACAAGTATTTGTGCAAGAACTGAAAAGATATAGGTCCTAAGAATCGTTAGAATTATGCCTTTTATACGTCACAGGAGATAAATGCCTCCGAATGTATATTATAGTTGTCCATTTGTATGTAATCAAATTTACATTCTGGAATAATCAATCGAACAATTAATCCGATTTGAATGAATTTTGGAGATTGTGCGGATTGACATCCAGTTAATCATGTAAAAATATTGTCAGATTACACACAATATTTTTTTTTTTTACGGTTGCGTAAAAATATTTCTTGTTACATCTATATTTAAAAAACAATTCGGCTTCTATGTTCGTCCGATATTTAAAGGAAAGTTGATGATTAGCGTTTTATACGCTCTCAAACGATAAATCAAATATAAAAAAAGAAAATTTATTCTTAAATCATAAAATATTGGTAATTATGTATCTATGTTAATTTGACCCTGGATGTAAGTCTATTGGTTATTTGGTGGGGTAGCAGGGTTAGTGTGTTAACTGAAAATACTATCTAAATTATTTCGATTATAGATATGATGACAAAAATTTGGGAGGTCTCATAAGTGAATATATATGGTTATCTCTTATTTGTAACGTCTTTGCCGTCATGGTTACGTGCTCCGCCGCTTCCCCCGTCCAGGTTGTGCGGTGAGCGAAATGGTAAAAGCACAAAGGAATGTGTGATGACAAATGAAGTGAAACCACAAAACATAAATATTGGAATGCTAATAAATAAATGTATTTGTTTACTTTTTGTTCGTAGGCTCTACAGACCTTGTAGATCTTTGGCTGCCCAAACCAGCCTTCTCCACGCCTGGCTATCTTGGGTCTACTGGTTTCCAGTTTTCCGCATCTTTGTTGAGTCTGTCCAGCTACATGGTTTTGGACTTGATTCACGTGGTCTCTTGAATGTTGATCAAGTTGTCTCTACTGGCATTCATTGTTGTGTAGAGGCGTCCTGATGGATGGATGGTCATATGCTTCGCTTCATGTCTCTGGAAGAACGTCTTTCTGTTGTTGTTGATTTTTTGCTTAAAGGCGTAAAACCCTCTGGTCATCAACGCCTATGGGATGATAAAAGTAAAAAAAAAAAAA
>NW_027106849.1:1920962-1925255 GCF_000696795.3 Halyomorpha halys | reverse complement strand
AAAGTGATTCTTTCTGCCAGAGGGAGTGTTGGGTTTCGTTTCTGCCGAAAAGCTATGGAGAATTTAGATCGAAAAATATATTTGTAAGTTGGATGATTTGTTTGTTCAAATATTTTGGAAACATAGTTAATTGCTTGTTTTTGTCTCCTAAATGATAGCGGAGGTAGGCCTGCTTCAGAGTATAGGTAGTGGGGAATAAAAAATGGTGGATGTTTTAAAACTTTAAACACAAATTAATTTTTCATTCGAATTTCTAAATCTTTAAAAATACCAACAAGACTAGAAAACCTAAGAGAGCATCATTTAAAGTAGAGTAAATTTGCTAAAAGATGAGTCCTGATAGATCTATTTACGTTCAATAATTCTCGAGATGTAGCTTTTTAAAAAACAACATTTCATTAAAAATGTACTCTCAGATGCCAGCACTCCAATTAAAGCTACTACTATAATGTAGTTCTACGTAGAAGCAGTAGTTTTTTTTATGATATTTGCTCAAATAAATTTATTTATAGTAGTAGTTTGGACAAAATTTTATGTGCAAAAATTATATTCATATGTGAATGTCATAAAAGTACAATACCTTTCGAAGACACGTGACATTAACTATTTTATAGTAAGTTAATTTACCTTTATTTTTAAGTCTGATGGACATATATCTTATGGTTCCAGAGATAATTTTTTTCAAAGATCTAACATTTTATCGGAATAACAAAAAATTAACATTTTGTGAATATATTTTATCAACAATCATAAGAAATACTGCTTCTACGTAGATGACCGTTAAGAACTACTTTATAGTAGTAGCTTTAATTGGAGTTCTGGCATCTGAGAGTACATTTTTTATGAAATGTTGTTTTTAAAAAGGTATATCTCGAGAATTATTGAATGTAAATAGCTCTATTAGGGCTCATATTTTAGCAAATTTACTCTACTTTAAATGATGTTCTCTTAGGTTTTCTATTGTTGTTGGTATTTTGAAAGATTTAGAGATTCAAATGAAAAATTAATTTTTTTAACGTTTTGAAACATTAACATGAACTAGTAATTATACATAGTTTTCATTAAGGTAATAAAAAAATGGGTTGAAATAACTACATTTTTCTCTCCGCGCCTCTTGTACTATGTTGAAGGCATGAATTCTAGTCTAGAATGATTAGGCACTGATAAATGCCTTTTTACTCTTTTGTTCTTCACTCACCGCATCAATCATCTCCTCCTCATATGTAGTTTACTTTATCTTTCTAAAAAAACAAAATGTTACTCGTGCTAAATTAGTTATAGATATATTACATAGCTAGCCGTCGAGCGTGATTCTGACCAAATCACCTCCTTGCACAACCGTTGGCCTAGTAACAGTATTTCTTTAGAAAGTACTGAACCCCTGACCCTTCATGGGTTGTAGCAAAATTTAAATTACATACCTAGGTGCATGCTCTCCTTCATGATATATTTTTTGGCTCAGGTATATTCCAGCAGTTTCGTATAAAAGATATATTAGCCGTAATGAATCTGAGAGCTGTTCAGAAATAATTTAACTACCAATGATTAGATGTGAGGGCGGCTATAGCCGGAGGTGGTTGCCCAAATTCGGGGCCGACATGCGTTTATTATAACTTATTGCTCTCATTCTCTCCATTATTCAGCTCCAATCAAAACTAGTCCGGAAGGATGGGGTTGAGCTCCCGTTGCAGAATTGAATTTCTGAGTCCCATCCTCCCATCTGAGCCCGTCAATTTTTGAACAGGGTCCGTACTGGATTTTCCGAGGACTTTTGGTCCAGAACGGCCTCGCGGGGAGCCGACATCATCAATTTATATTAGTTTTAGAATATTTACGGCTAGCTCTATAAGAGATACTCTCGCTCAAATGTTTCGAGTTCAAAATTATGTAAAGAGTATATTATATTATTATAATTATATTATATGTTATATTATTGAAATAATCTAAATTGATATAAATAAATACACATTGATATTGCTGAAAAACTACATTTTTGTTAACCAACACGTACGACTCCGGTAGCACTTAGTTCATATAGAGGACGTGACGGCCGTGTGGGTTGGGGCGCAGGTCCCAGTGCGCACGGTTCGGAACGTTGTGGATTCGATTCCCACCTGGGGCAATTAAACATTCATTTTTCGGTGGTCTCGAAGAATGAATTTTGATACTCCCATCTTGGTTAGTACGCGTCGGCAACCCAGAGGTAGCTGTCAGTGGTCACAAAAAGGCTCGGACTTGTTGCCCCCACCAAATACCAGTACTAGTAGTTCATATAGAAAAGTTTTTGTTTATTTATTGCTATTTACAACTGTTCATATACATACATGCAGTAAATTTGATTTTAGTTTACAATGGAGTAATACAGTTGTGTAGAAACTACCCATTGGTAGCACTCTAATGACGTTTTTATATTAGCAGGTCTCGTGTCCATGTTCTTTTCAGGCGCCTCGGAGGATTGTTGGGAAAGACAGAGGAAGCTAGTTTAGAAACTAGTGTGTTTGGGTGGTTAGGGCGTATGTAATAAAATGAATGGTATCTGGTTTGGGCTAGATCGGTTACATATAGAACACAACGGTTTTTATGTATGATTTTACTTGTGACAAAGTAAGGAGCATTGAGAATTTTACAAAGAATTTTGGATTGAATGGATTGAATACGAGAGTAATTCGGAGGTTTACTGGAGCCACAAAGCTCAACGCTGTATGTCTAGATATGCCTTATACTAGTAATGTTGATCAGACAGTTGAAATGAAGTTTAGACTGTTTGTCTGCTAAGTGTTGTAATAGCTAAAATCAACTTGCAATTTCCTGTCTTGTATGAGGATTCCATGTTAGTCGTTTGTTTAGATTTAGTCCTAAGTAATCCTGAAAACCTCTCCAGGTTATATAGAAAAGTTTAAATACATTTTATACAAAGTAAAATCCAAAGCAGAGACAAATGTATTTAAAATTTGTAACTGAATCTCAACTTTTCTTTTAGTTTTGTAAATATATTATAGTAATGATTGATTAATATTTTCAAATTATTGTCCCCTTCTTTAGTGATACTATTCCAAACCACATGCTGTTTGCTAAATCATGGGTAAGAATCGGAGTAATAAAATATGAACAGCTTGTCTCAACTTCAAACTTCTTAACTTTCTCGTCCCTAAATCTAGATCTCTAATTATCCACTCGTGTCATTATTCCTCTAAAGCATTCCTCATCCGGAAGCCAGAAAGGAATAGTTCACCTCTAGATAACTAGTGTTTTACTTCAGGAGGATCCATGACTGAGGTATTTAGTGAATAAAAAAATATGTGAGTAGGACGTCAACATATATATTTTTTATTTTTATTTTATACCAGATCGGCCTGGTATGACCCTTACATGGTTGATATAACCGTTATATTATATATATTTTTTTAACAGTTGATTATGGGGGGGGGTCTCGCACAAAAGACGCCCCTAACTACATACAATGTTGTTATTAAAAGAAGAAAAAAATAATAAAATAAATAGATAAGAGTAATGCTTCTTAATAAAACAACAATGTAAAATTAATAACAAAAAATAATGATATTGGTATACTTAAATAAAACAAACAATTTCCCTCTAACAGTGAAAAAAAACAACAAGTTATTTTGAAAAAGGAACGAGAGAAGAAAATAGAAAAAAAATAATAAAAAATAATAATGAATAAATAATTAAAAGTAAAATTGAGGTAGTGTGATTATGAAGTAATTTTATATTTATTAAACTTTATAACAGAATGTCCTGCAGCAGTCTGGGCTTCAGTCTTCGGGTTAAGGTTGGGTTTCCCAGGTTGTAGGTCACAGCTCCTTTAACTGTTGGCAACTGGGAGAGGAACTTCATGAACCTTTTTTGATGTGATCCTCTATTGACTCCATATATAATTCGCAATGCAATTGGCTATTTCTTATGAACCAAGCAACATATAGAAATATATAGTAATAAATAAAAATTATAAAGAAAATTAATCATAAGCACAATAATCTGAATAATATTACTTTTAGCAAGAGGAATAGAGTTGTTTCTAGTACTCATCTGATAAGTCAGTAAATACTATTTTTTGAAATTAATAAATTTTTTAATAACATCTAAAAAATTGGACTTATTCTTTCAACAGTTAAGCTCTTCTGGACTTTAATAAGAATTTTTGAAAATATGATTTTTACTCTTTTGAGTTGAACACAGTTTATATATATATATACTACACTATGAATAATACAATGGAACCCGTTTAACCGGAATAGTGTGGTCATAACTAGTGTATACAGCCCACATTGTATA
>NW_027106849.1:1917034-1920912 GCF_000696795.3 Halyomorpha halys | reverse complement strand
TTATATATATATGACAGAGGTCTATGGTTTAGAACATTATTATTATTTTATTCTATTAAAATGTTGTGATCTGTGTGAAAGTACTTCTTTGATAATAGTAAGTGTTGTCCAACATAAGAATACCCCATAGGATAATAATAAAATAAATAAATAGAATAATTGAATAAATCAATCATTATTTTTAACATTTATAGTTGGAGCAAAAAACATCAATATAAGGTGTGGTGTTTGTATCTTAGAAGATTTACGTACTAGGTCTAAGTGGAAGGATAAAAAAATCTTTTAAAGGGCAGGTACTCATTTGAGTCGGTACCGTTTGTCGTTTCGTTATGGGCCGACCGATTCCCTTTCAGTTACCTCCACATCAGTCGGCTAGGACCTAGCTCTGCGGGCGGTCTGCGCCCATTCGTCTCACTTAATGCATGCTCGAACCCACGGGAACGTACGTAGGTGTACTCCCAGCAATGGAATGGATAGGTATCTGAACCTGGGTCATCTTCAACAAGGTTAAAGATCTTTTGTGCCGTATGAAGTTATTTTTTTGTCGCTCATACATCGTTTAGAATAGATTTCACTTTTTGAGAATCCTGTACAAGCAGTTACAATTGGATCAGTGAAAACTAAGGGCGTTAAAAAGAATGGAGTCAGTGTAAAATATTTATAGTAGAGACAAAAATAATGATAATGAAAAATAAAAATAATTATTTTTCATAGTCCTGTCGTTCATTTCTCTTTTATTAGTTAACATCATACACATAAAATGACGGTATAAAGTGATAATGTGACCCATTCATAGATTAAGTTGTATAACCCTAAATTATACAAGTTCAAACATGAAATTAACTCTCTTTTTTCTTTAAATATTAAAATTAACTTCCAAAATTTTGGAAATGATAGTAGATTTACTGCTAATGATATTTAATGATAATGATTTCTTTTTGTGCGCACAAAAATATTTTAAAATTTGATTTGTTTTTAAATTAAAATAAAATCTTCATTTATAGTTGGTTTTTTTGTGATCAAAGGTTAAATAGAAATATGGACTGAATGAGAGAAATTATATCTAGTAATTGATTGATAAGTATACTGTATCATATAGCCCAATATATTTGGACAGCACTGATTGTAGAATAAAGCATTTCTCTCTGGAATCAGCCAGTTAATGAAAACATAAAATGAAAGAATTAGTTTATACTTTACTTTTTTAGTGACGTTTTGCTCAATGTAAGTAAATGACAAAAATAATAGTTATTATCAAAAATATAATAACAGAATATTTGTTAAATTAATTGTAAGAAGGAAATGTTGAAAACGATATTAATGAAAAGGAATAAAGACTGGCAGAAATATGGATAAAGCAGAAGAGGATAAAACGATATTTGTTGCCTACGTTGTGTAGTCACAATGAGTAAAGCAGATGAAGATAAAAATTAAAGAAGTATATGAAATGAAAGATCATAGATGATAAAGATAAAAAATATCATTGATTTAAGAGAAAATAATAGCTAAACGGTGTGGCATGAATGTAACTAAATACTGAAAATATATTTCATGTAATAAATCTCTCATTACTTCGAGATTCTCTATTCTCTATTCTCTAATTACTTAAAAATTTTACACAAGTGTTAACACTCATACGTTAAAGCGTTTGCAATAATTGAAGTTGCTAAAACAGTACAACCATATGTTATGGAAGCCGCAACTTTTTGTATGACGTAAGCTGTAAAAGTATGATAGTTGTCGATTGTACAGTTACATCATTTGATGTAGTGAATGTACTATCGCAGCATTGAGTCTGGCATGATAGTACAGACATCAATATGTTGTGGTAAGAAAACTACCGTCACATGTCTTTTTAGTAAACTATTCCATGTTATGTACTTCAGCATCCATAGCGGTCATCTAGTGGAAAAACATTGTTATATATTGTTGAATATATATCTAACGTTTGCAACCTGCATAGTAACATTATGCAAATAATATAACAGAAGTAATATTGAACATAAATATTATTGGAATTGTTCTTAATCGTTCTGAATCGTTACTGTTCTTAATGTTCGATTTTGTAAATTTGCAAATTTTGACAAATGATTACACAGCACTGGGACCATAACATACGATTCCAAATCTTAATATCGATTCAAATAATTTTTTCACCATTATTAAAGTTACTCTGTTAAGTACAAATTGGAGAATTATTATTGGAGATTACTAACCTTTTGGTTATTATTTTTAGTTTACTTGTATTTGATTCTTTTTCATTTTTGATTAGTTTACCTTTTTTACTAGACGTAAGTCACTTTATGTTTTATAATACGGTATATAGCTTTTTTTATTTTATAAATTCCGTTAATTATTATTATACATCAAATTTATAATTTCCCTAACTCACCAATCCCATATCACAGCTTCGAAGAATGGTGTCGTAATTGGAGGATTGAGATAAATTCCAACAAATCCCATCAAATCACCTTTACCCTTCATCGTAAACCTACTGACTGCCCTACAGTTTCATTTAATAATGTTACTGTTGCCTCTGTCGAACAGATCCGCTACCTTGGACTACATTTGGAAAAACGATTAACCCTGGAATCCTCACACAAGACTGAAAAGACAGGAAACTGCACGTCGATTTCGACTATTACAGCACCTACTAGACAAACGTTCTAAACTTCCAACACATTACAAAAGACTAATCTGCATGAATGTAATAAGACCAATCTGGACATATGGAGTTGAGCTTTGGGGCTCCACTAAACCTTCGAATTCCTCTCGTATTCAATCCTTACAATCCAAAATCCTTCGTAAAATCCTCAATGCTTCTTACTTTGTCACAAGTAAAATCATACATAAAGACCTTAATGTTCTTTATGTAACCGATCTAGCCCGAACCAGAAATCACTCCATCCATTATAAACTCCCTAACCACTCAAACCCCCTAGTTTCAAACCTTGCATCCTCTTCCATTCCTGACAACCTTCTGAGGCGCCTGAAAAGAAGATGGCCACGAGACCAGCTAATGTAAAATGTCATTAGAGTGGTACGAGTGGGTAGTTTCACTACACGCCTGTAACACTCCATTTTAACTAAGACCATATTTACTAAATGTATTATGTAATATACAGTTGTAAATTTCAATAAAGTTATTAAAAAAAAATTATAATTATAATCATACTTATGATGGTTTATAATTTCATTTTTATTTTGTATTTCACTCTAAGGCTCTAAATCATGATTCTGACACCTGTAATATTATTCTAAAGGGATCAGTCTCAATATAAATAAAAATATTATTATTGTTAACTGTATAGCTCGCTCATTTTCCCAACCAACTGTTAGATGGTATTATATAAGATTACCGTCACCGTGTAGACAGGGTATTATTGTGCTTTTTTACTGTAATGATATATTAACCCGATAGAAATAGTCACCTTTAACCGAAGCTTAAGTCTATATAGCTCTAGTGAGCTTATGCGGCACACTCAGCTATTTTAACCATTCCATTTAATGTGCTGAGAAAAAGATAGGTACATTCATAAATTTTTTTTGTAACATAATAGTGAAAGGAGTATATAAATAGAGAGTTAATTTTTTTCAAACCCAACTGGTGGTAGCGATAAATATATCATGAATCAATCCTTAATCATTGTTATCTTCATTGGTCATATTCACATTATTATGTAAATTTGTTCAATGGTATTTTTTTTTTTTTTATACCTTAAATGTTTACCCTTTTAGAGAGAGCTATTTAATTTAATTTAAATAACCCCATTTTACAATAAATTGCTAGGAGAAAATGTATTCAATAACGGGGGTGCCACTAAACTAATTGCTGTAATGAAAAAATATTTAAATTTAAATCTGTTATGGTAGAAATT